>NC_136905.1:38546215-38596215 GCF_949606895.1 Notothenia rossii
GCGGAGAAAGATCCAGTTAGCTTTTGTTTAGAGGAATATATGTTGGAATATCCTGCGATTGAGAACGGGTTAAGACACTGTTTTTTACCTCACTACTGTCATCTTACTGAAGGAGGGCTTCAGCTGCTTCACCCCATAGTCACTGATGTTGTTGTTGTCCATGTCGAGGCCCAGGACCTTGTGATGGTGCTGCAGCACGAAGTTGATAGCGGTGCAGTCCCCGGAGAACACATTACAGTAGCCCAGCTTGATGAAGTCCGCCTTGATGCCTCTGGCCGTCGTTCTGGGCGATGTCTCTGCTCCCCGTCTCAAAGATGCAGCGCAGCATCCACAGGAAGTTGGGCAGCACATGGACCTTCTTGCCCTCCTCACAATCATAGTGGGGTAATCCATGGAGGTGGGACTTCACACTGGTAGAAAGGTAGGATTTGAGCAAGGCCCGTTTTTTCTTTAATAACATAGGAGAAACCAGATGCTCCATCAGGCCGATGTGAGCCTTGGACAGCAGGCCGCACAGGAACAGGTTAGTGAACTGAAGGTGTTCATTTGTCGCAAATGGATTCTTTTCCCTGGACTTTGAGGAGCCACTGATACAGACTTGAAAAGGAACACAAAATGTATTCCTCTTCCTGCTGCACTCTGTGAAGAACTTGAGGATGGAGCCGGCAGGAGCCTGCTCATCCAACACCAGAGCAAACGCTGCCAGGAAAGACTGCAGGGTGACGTGGAGGAATTCAAATGTAGCGGCGCCCCCGCTGGCGTCGAACTCACCGACAGGCCGCAGGAAGCCCAGCGACAGGTCCTCCTCCGTCAGCCCACACTCACTCATCTGCTCCTGGCTCCAGATGAAGCTTCCTCTCTCCATACCCTGAAGAGCCAGTTTGGCAAACGCTGTAAGGGACCTGAGCCCGGCTCTGAACGTCTCGGAAGCACACCGAGTGCTCTTCTTCAGCAGAGACGGAGCAGGAGCGGTCTGAGCGGCTGAGGAACACCTCGGACAGAAGGAGGAAGATGTCTGTGAGCGTGATGCAGGTGTCAGGCAGGTGGAAACTATCATGCATGGTGTGCAGGTGCCTGAAGCTCTTGAATACGATCCAGCAGAATAGCGGGGTGGAGCAGAGGCCACAGAGGTGGGGGCTGGCATCCAGCTGCACGGACACCAGCTCTCGGTGCTCCTGCTTCTTGAAGTGCAGGTGGATGTAGGTGTTCAGGTGAGCCGGGGAGAAGCCGCGCAGAGCCACCTTCTTCCTGATCACCCTGCTCTGGATCTCGGTGCCTGTGCGGGCCGTCAGAACCTTCTGGGAACCCTTGAGCAGTTTCCCACAGAGCAGGCTGATGAGTAGCTGGAGGGGGTGGGCCTTTACATCTGGTGAGCCCACCTCAGCAACATTCATCAGGTCATTCATCTGAATCTCATCGTAGCCGTCAAACGTAAAGAGAACCTTCTCAGGGAAGCGCAGGATGAACTCAAACACCTCGTCGTCCGGGTCGTGGTCGGGGCAGCAGTTGTGTTTAAACAGAAGCTCTCTGAGGGACATCTGCTCCGAGTCCTTGAAGAGGCTGAACGTCCTGCAGCGGAACTTAAAGAAGAAGATGGCGTCCGTCTGTAGGTCTTTGTTGGACCAGAGATTCTGGAGCTTCTGCAGCAGGATGGATTTCCCCACCCCGGCATCCCCCATCACAGAGATGGTCTCCCCCTGGGGGTTGAAGTCTGCATGGTCACCCAGCAGCGTGTGCAGGCTCTCCAGGAAGCCCAGACTCTCGTTGCAGTCGTTCAGCAGCTCCATCAGCGTGTCGGTGTACAGCTCCTCCAGACGGGTCTCCTCTCGCTGGCCGTACGACATGATGAAGCTGGTGTCCTGGCTCATGCCCCGCCTCAGCTTCTCACTGAACCTGCTGACTGGGGGGGAGCATATGGAGCTAAATCAAAAAAAGTTTTGATCATTCAAAGAAATACATTTTATTTGAAAGATCAAGTTTTTATCCTGAACTTTGAAAAACACAATGATGTATTCAACCGAAAAATACGTTTCAAATCTTATTTTGGGTTGAATATTATTTTGATTCAGTTTTGTCATATTTCACTTTTATACATATTTTGATATTTGAATCCTTTTCTTTCAATGGCAGATTTTACATTTTCAGTCTCAAATCTAGATTTTTCAGGTTTCAGATTTGTTTTCACTTTCCATTCCTATTTGTTTGCTTTCAGACGTTTGGCACTGATGCTGCGTGGGGGAAACAGAAAGCAATAGTAAGCTTTATTATAAGGTTCTATTTAGGACATTTGATCCATTCTTAAAAATATGTTTTTTTGTAATGTCCCTATCTTTTAAAATGTTTAAATCAGTGAAGGCTAAAGGTTATTTTTTTCAATAAACTATATTTTTTGGATTACTCGTACTCAAGTTCATCCACAATAAAATATATGAAGTACATAACATAACATTGAATACATTTCAGCTCAGACGCACCATACAAACACACGCGCACTTTAAAGAAAGCATGCATGCATATCCCTCTTAACTTTAATAGTTATTTGTGGTAAGTTACAGTTTGATATATCTGCATGGACTAAGAGCGTGTAATGTACAGAGGAGATATTGTATATTGAATGTAGGATTTATTTTTTAATTTGTTGTTTTACAACATATTATATACATATTCAACACTCATTGATATACATGGGGTGGGTAGAAAAGCAATGCAAAAGGAACAGTGTGAGTGATTGAAACACTTACTGGGATCTGTGTTCACCACGTCCAACAGCGCTACTTCACTGCTTGGGTTGAAGTTGATGTCTTTCAGCCATGGCTGGAGGTCTACGTATGCATCACATACCTTGTAAATGATGTAAATGAAGTATTCACAGGCCTCCTCACCTTTGCATTGGACTAGCTCCAAGATTTTACGCACCTGAAAAATAATGAATGAAAAGAATGTCAATTGTGGTGAGAATTTCAGTTTTTTTTTAAGAAGTTAGCCTTAAAACAGAAAACACCCTATGTATGCAACAGATGTATTTGATTCTCCTGCCTTGTCCATCTTGGTGGCAGTTCGCTGAACGATCTCCACATCCTCCTCACATACGAAGCCAGAGGCCAGCAGGTTGTCCAGGATGCAGGCGACGCTCCGGAGCCGGGACACCAGCAGCTCTCTGTGGTAGGTGAGGAGGGAGAGGCAGGACGGCCTCACCTCTTCTCTCTGACCCATGGTTACTGCAGCTCAGCCACCTGTGTGGGGAAACAGGGGAAAGCCATTTAAACATCAGTTCCTAAATCTATATAATACCATTTTAGACATCAACAATTTGCATTGGGACATCACTGGTGACATCTAGTAGATATTTTACTTAAGTAAATATATCTGTACTAAATACTGTGTGAAAGTAAACATATAAAAGTATTGGCATCTAAATACGCTGTGCCAAAAGTTTAAGTACTTGTTGTGTGTAATGGCCCATTTCATCATATGAAGTAATGCATTGTACATACAAATCATGCATTACTGTATCACTTCATCACAGTTGGTAAATGTTGAGCTAATTTATTCATATTTATATATATATATATATATATATATATATATATATATATATATATATATATTTACTGCTGGATATTTAAACCAGAATCTGTAAGGTATGTAAATCTGTCAGATAAATGTATTAGAGATAGCCAGTAATACACTCAGCAGCCTGTCACTGTGTGTTTGGTCCAGATAACATTCAGCTGCTACTGGTTGATGGCCCGACTGACTGTTAGTGGTGGATAGTAACAAAGTACATTTACTCAAGTATGGTACTTTAAAGGTAGGGTAGGTAATTCACTTCAGAAACACTTTTTGTTATATTCCATGGAATGCTCTCAACATCCCGTTTGCAATGAATATATTAAATGCTTTGAAAATAAATACATCCAAATATTTCATCTGTGGAAGCCATAAAAAGCACTGTAAAAAGCACGACCAATCATCTGAGTATAAATATACACATAAATAATAATACAACACATACATAATAAATCAACTTTGACATACATTTAGAGGTAAAGATATCCAGCAGCAGTATATAAAGGTATTCTAATTAGCTCTACAAGTAGCACAGGTGGTAAACACATGAAATAATAGGTCATTCAGCATAGTAAGTACTTTTACTTTTGGTACTTTGATGCTCATACTTTTGTGCTTTTACTTAAGTAGGATTTGGAATACAGGACTTTTACTTGTAACAAAGTACTTTTAAAATGAAGAATTGCTACTTTTACTAAGTGAAAAATCTCAGTACTTCTTTAACCAGCGTTACTAGCATTAGCAGTTGTACCAATATAAAACTGACAGCTGCTCCATAGTTGTTGACTGGCTAGTCATTTTTACAAATGAATGCTAAATATGTTGAACTGAATACATTTTTACAAGGTATGACCGGTATCTGTTGGCTCTTTTGTGTTTCCTAAATCCTTTAATCCCTTCCTCAATGAAGAGGTTAGCTTCAGTGTGACACTCCTCTGTTCCTCACTGTCAACACTTTCCTCTCTGTTTGTTTAGCACTGACAGTGTGTTAAAAAAAACAAATTACAGGTACATTCAAGATAACAAATGTAAAAAATAACGTTACATCATTAGCACCATACTACATTAGCTGTGTTTGTTTAGTATGACATCTTCAAAGCTCACTGTCCTTGCACTACGTACTGAAACATTCCTCCTACCACTGTTTTGCGTCCACACCAAAGCGCTGTAAACACTCAACTGTAAAGTGACAAAGAATTGTTGAGAGGAATTAACTATTTTGAATGTCACAAGTGCCCTGATATGTCACTTTGAGACACATTACATCTGTTGTTTCTGACAGAGACAGCTTTGTGTTGGAGGAAGTGAAAGTATGCCGTTTGAACGCGTCATTCCTTCACTTACTGTCACAACAAAATGTTAGTGCCGCGTTCATGTACCCACGGAAATGTGGTATTTAAAATCATATCAGGTATTTTTTCTCAATTTTACACTAAGATCATGCAAAAATGTCCCTGATGGAAGAAGTAGGCCAACCCAAATATTGAACTACATTAGAAATAGTAATGCTATGGTGTAGAAGGACACTGTTACAATTAAAAAGTTGTGCTTTCAAAGTTCTACCAAAGTAAAAAATTTAAGCGGTAGGAGGAGAAGTACTCAGATCGTATGCTTGAGAAAAAGTAGAAGTACTCAGATCGTGTGCTTGAGTAAAAGTAGACGCACCAGAGTGTAGGGATACTCTGTACAGTAAAAGTCCTGCATTCAAAAGGTTACTCAAGTAGAAGTACAAAAGTATTAGCATCTAAATATACTTAAAGTAAGCCTTCCAAAACTAGTCATTTTGCAGTTTGGTCCGTTTCAGAATAATATATATGATATGTTTTATAATGATTGATCTTAAAGTGTTCTCAAAGCTGGTAAAGGTGCAGCTAGTTTGAATGACTTTCTATACTGCAGGGTAGCTTGTGAATTTACTCCAGGTGGAACTAAAGTCTGATTTAACAATTGATTATATTTCACATCATTCATCCAGATCTGTAAAGTAACTAAAGGTATTAAATACATGTAGGGGAGTAAAAGTACAACATTTACCTCTGAATTGTAGTGGGGTAGAAGTACAGAGTAGCATAAAATGGAAATATTCAAGTAAAGTACAAGTACCTTAAAATTGTGCTTTAGTACGGTAATTGAGTACTTAGTTACTTTAAACCACTGACAATAAGATTATGCAATATATCACTGATGGAAGAAGTAGGCTACCTCACATCTTTTACTGATGGCATGGTGTAGAACGTGAAACGTTCTGCATTCTTAATTCTACCAAAGTAAAATATTTAACTATAATAAATACCAAACCAGAAGCAAAAGCACTTGTTATGCAAAATTACTTATTTTAGAATATGCTGTATATAATTATCTGGATTGTCATAGTTGATAATGTGCCTATGTTGCAACTGGAAATAATGTCAACTACTTTTTGAACTGCTGGGTAGTTAAATCCATGAAAATACATAATAATTAATTAGTTTATTTGTATCTAGTATGACAAATAATAACACATTTGGTCTAATGTAATGTTATGGAGTTAAAAGTATAAAATAAATAGGAAATACTGAATTAAAGTACAAACAGCTGGAAACTGTACAGTACTTGATGAATGTACTTAGTTTCTTTCCACCTCTGCAAAATAAGTTACTATTCACAGACCATCAAGGTATATTTAACCTTTAGCCTCTTTGTTCTTATCTCCCCTTACAGTGCTTCTCCAATGTCCTTTATTCTTGTTTTATTATATGTTGTTCTGAAATATCTTGTAGCCCTGTTTTGAAGGCCTGACCATGATGAGTTGTGGGACTCTCACTCTCTCATTTCCTCTCATCTCTCTAGGTTACTGTCGGTTTGATCAAGAAAAACAAATGACTTTTGAAGCAACTTCGTTATTTCAGCTGATAGTGTGCCCTCATGGTGCATGGATAAAGTTGTATAATCAACGTACCTCGTAATACCTGTAATCTTTTGTTACTATATTCAAATCCTTGTCATTATATCCTGTTCAGAGTATGTTGATTACTGTAAGTGTGCAGCTGTGCCATAAATACATATATCTACAATCATTCAAACCCTGCAGTTAGAACATATCTAGTTGTAATCTTTAGGATACTATACTGCAATACTACATATAGTGACCACGATGTCCATTTGTTTTATTCTTTTATTTGTGATTCACTCTTGGTGAATTTACTCTAATTTCCTCCCAAATCGAACAATATATAAAATAAAATTGCATGCAACCGCAGTCTGATATTTATATTATGTATAAAAGTCACCAACAGATGGACAGAAGCAATTTGTTTAGTCAAGTGGTTACAAAACAACATAAAATGTAGGACTTTTAAAAATGCCTTTAATATATCGTTTTGTGTAGTTAGTTAGCTGTTGAGGATGTGTGTGAGGAGGAGTAAGGACGTCCTTGCTGTAAGACTACATGTTTTTATTCTACCACATCTACTGTATACAGCAGCAACACACGGAGCAGAATCCCCTCTCCCTGTTCCTCTGACTTTGGACCGAGATGAAGCCCGTGCTGCGGTCATCACTTCTGGAGAGGACCTCATGTTGATCAGCAGGGCCAACGGTGGGGGGATCTGCGTCACTTGGTGAACCTTTGTTGTTGCCAGAGGAGGGGTCTTCAGGTGAGGTTGGTTCACAGTGTGGAGCTTTGCTGTAGGCAGAGGTGGAAGAAGTACTCAGATCTTGTACTAAAGTAGAAGTAGAAGTACCAGAGTATAGTAATACTCTGTTATAAGTAAAAGTCCTACCTGCATTCAAAATGTTCCTCGAGTAAAAGTAAAAAAGTATTATCATCAAAATATAGTTAAAGTAGCGACAGTAAAAGTAGTCATTGTGCAGATTGTGGAGTAGAAGTACATGTAGTGGAGTAGAAGTACACCATTTACCTTTGAACTGTAGTGGGGTAGAAGTACAAAGTAGCATACAATGGAAATACTCAAGTAAAGTACAAGTATCTCAAATTTGTACTTAAATACATTACTTGAGTAAATGTACATAGTTACTTCCCACCTCTGGCTGTAGGTTGCAGAGCAGCTGGTTTCACCTGCTGAGTCCTGTGTGGGGTAAACACATGATGATGTCACATGGGGTCTGGATCCATGTCTCTGGGAAGGTGCCTCGGGACTGGATTAGGACAAATACTAAGTCAGCCTATCACCTTAAGAATATATATATATACGGTTAAAATACTTTTTAAAAAGCATATATCTTCAGTAGACTGGACTACTGCAATGGTGTCTTTACAGGTCTCACTAAAAAATCTATTAGAAAGCTGCAGCTGATTCAGAACACCGCTGCTCGAGTCCTCACTAACACTAAGAAAGAGGATCACATCACTCCTGTTCTGAAGTCTTTACTCTGGTTCCTCACTAACACTAAGAAAGTGGATCACATCACTCCAGTTCTGAAGTCTTTACACTGGCTTCCTGTGTGTCAAAGAATAGATTTCAAAATACTGCTGCTGGTTTAAAAAGCATTGAATGGTTTAGGCCCAAAATACATTTCTGACCTCCTGCTAAATTATGAACCATCCAGATCTCTCAGGTCTTCAGGGACTGGTCAGCTTTCTGTCCCCAGAGTCAGAACTAAACATGGTTAAAGCAGCGTACAGTTATTATGCTCCAAATATCTGAAACAACCTCCCAGAAACCTGCAGGTCTGCGACAACTCTTACTACTTTTAAATCCAGGCTGAAGACTTTTCTTTTTGCCGCTGCTTTAAACGGAACTATTCACATCTCACTGTAACTTTTATTCTTGTATTTTATATATTAGCTTGTTTTATGTTTATTTAATTTTATATGCTTTTCTATGACTGTTTTTAAATGCCATTTTATAATGTGTTTTGCTCCACTGTTTCTTAAAGCTCTTAATTGTTTTCATTTTTGTAAAGCGCTTTGAATTGCCTAGTCTTGAAAGTCAACTTTATAATCAATATGATACAAACTGCGAGATCGAAATTCAGTTTCTCCAAAACCACAAAATTAAAAAATATTTAAGGATAAATACATATATGTATATATACATACATACACAATAGAACATTTGAAAAACATTAATCAAAAGGCACATTGATAAATATCTCAGCAGTGTGGTAGATTACAACGGGTGAGTATATGACAATGAATGAATATATGACAACAGTACATATATATTTGTACTGTTGAATGCTAAATTAATAAACTTGCCTTGCCCTGCCTCACCGTGATGAACCTGTCCTGCAGAGCCTCGGCGGGGGTCACTCTGGTGACAGAAACCACACGCAGCATCCGCCTGAGGAGGCTGACAAACGCCCGTGTGTCCTCATGCTCTCTGACGGTCTCTGGCTCTGGGCGCTCCTTTGTCAGGTCGTCTATACAAGAGAACTGGTTGGAAATGCTTTGGCCTGGTTGGCTGGTCAGGCCTGCTACCTGCATGTATTCAGCCCAAGTGTTCAGCCTCCATTCCTGATTTGTGGAGTCTTTGTTCTTGCTGAAAAAAGTCTGTGTGTGGATCCCAGCATCCAGCAGGCGGTCATCGGGCTGACCCTGCATCTGCACCAGGATTCTCATGACCTCATATTCACACCTGATAGGATAGAGGTGCCGACTCAGGTACATGTAGGCCAGCACGCAGCCGAGAGACCACATGTCTGCAGCCTCATCGATAGGGAGGCCCAGGATGACCTCAGGGGCCCTGTACCCAAGGGTCTGATGGATTGTGCCACGCTTTATTCTGGAAACTGGTGTGGCACAACCAAAGTCTATCAGTTTGACTGTAAAGGGCTGCTGCATACGGTTTACCAGCATCACATTGTCTGGTTTGATGTCTGCATGCACCAGGCCGATGCTCTTCAGAGCCTTCAGAGCCCCCAGCATCTGTTGGGAGACGACTCTGATCTCAGACAGCGGGCTCTGGCGCCTTCCTCTCATCAAGTCCTCCAGAGTTTGGTCCAACATTTCCAGAACTAGACACATGTGGCCCTTGTGCATGAAGGATTCATAAAACCTCACCAGATTGCTCTCCTTCAGCACAAGAAGAGAGATGTGTTGAAAAGCAGCTGCCTCTTTTTTACCAGCCCAGGTTAGATGCCTCTTAATAATCTTCACTGCAACACACTCCTTTGTATCTAATCTGACACAGGAAGCCACTTTCCCAAAGGTCCCCTGTCCCTTCAGCTCCCGCACCAGGTATTTGCAGGACTCACCAGACAGAATGTCATTCTTATGGACCTGGAAATCCCCTCTGCGTGGCGTCAAGGACGACATTTATGAGTGAAAATACTCCAGTTGGAGCAAATGATCCTCAATTCACTCACAACCTAACCACAATTAGAACTTCCAAGTACGGTTTGTCATTGTTCAAAAAATTCTCATTCACAATCCAAACAAGACAGCTGATTTAAAAAAATACATTTTGAAGGCTTGTTTTTATTGTTATTTAAAATGTGTAAAACCACTAACCAGCACAGTTGTATTTTGTCATGTGAAACAGATATACAAATAAATAATAATGGCACTATTAAAACAGGAGTAAAACAATATCATAAGCTAAATCTAACCCAGGACAATCATAAATAAGATTAAAGTGAGTGTGGGATTTTCTGAAAATGGGAAATTTGAGAAAGGAAACAAATGTTTCATTGTGTTGAGTTGTACTTGTAATTCTCATAAACTCATAAAATGTTTCTGTTGTTACAGAATACAACCAACCCTTAAATGGTTTCTGTATCACAGGGATACAGTCAATTGACAGGCTGTGTAAATGTGCAATATGGGTGTAATATTGTGTAAAAAGAGTGATATACCGGTGTTATAACGTTGTATTATATAAGTGTGATTATTGGGTTAACAAAGGTTTAATAGTAGTGTAACACGGGTGCAATAATGGAGTACAATTATGGGCTTAAATGGGTGTATTAATGTGTTATATGGGTGTAAAAACAGTGTAATATGGATGTTAAGTAGAAAATAGCAATCAAATAATTTGACTAAATATTGAAATGTGCTTGCCCATTTAACGGTTAAGTTAAAACCATCTTACACCTGATTGTTTCTTTTCTCACAACTTTATTTGGATTTTTATATATTGAAGTAATTCAAAAGTAACAAAGTAATCAGGTTACTTTTAAGATGTGATAACTAAGATTGGGTTACTTTTAAAAACCAGGCTCATATGGCCCTCAGGTTTGAGGTTAACTTGTTGCACCACCACTAGTGTCCCCCTGGTGGCAGTGATGGATGGAGGTTGGCAGAGTCATGTGGAATAATACTGTATGTAGATGGACTGATGATGTGAGACAAACAGACTGCAGATTTTAGTAAAAACGTTGTTTATTGTGATTAAATACACATAAAGCATAAATAGGTGTCACAGGTGGTAAATGTTTTAGGACACACATTAATAAATCACCAGCATTGACATTATTGTTATTGTGCACGGAACAAAAAGTCAACACACACACACACACACACACACACACACACACACACACACACACACACACACACACACACACACACACACACACACACACACACACACACACACACACACACACACACACACACACACACACACACACACACACACACACACACCCACACACACTGTCTGACACAAACAGAATACATTTCGACCTCAACATATACACACTGTACACACACAAACAACAACATTTCATTTTCATTTCATTTCATTCAAACGAATGTGTTCACTGCAGAGAGTGATGAGTGAATGCTGTGAATCAGAGTGGAGCTGTCACATCCTGAACACTGAGGGGAGACTTTGTGATGATGGCTTTGTAGTGCAATTCAAGATCTTTTACTACTTTAAAATAATCACTTTTACAAATAGGGAATAATGTTTTTAAAAAAAGAATTAAAATGTTTATACAAAAATAACTCAAATCGTCAGTAAATGACTTAAGGGGAAAGCCCATGTGTACTGCTATAATGCATTGCATGCTAGAAGATGAGCTCATTATGGCCACACATGGATCTGCTGTACAGTGAAAGCTCCAGCTGTGTAGGTCAGTGTTATAGAGATGATCACACCTCTTCCTGGTACCACAAGCTTCGACCACGGTTAGAAACCTCACCAACAGCACAGTGAGCGGAGCAGCACATTTCAGATCTCGCTCTCGTAGGTGTGCATGTAGGTCTTGAGTGACAGGATTTCAGCGTAGCTGCGGGTGGTTCTGCGGTACAGGTCGAGGCCCGTCAGGATCTCCACATCTCTGACCCGCGCCGTGTGCATCTTCATCAGATCCTCCACCCACCGGGACTCCTCCTCTGAGCTCTGGGGAGACAGGGAGGAACACACAGTCATTAGCATGAGGTTTACCCCCTTACCATTGCTCTAAAGGAAAATAGTTAAAAGTATATTGTCAGATTGAGATTAGAACATTAAATGTGGGTGTGTTAGGAACAGAGCTGGAGTCAGGACAGGCTCAGTTTGAACAGTGGAACCATGGAGAAACAGCTTTCCTGACCATTAAGGATAAAAGACAGCTGCCAACAGCACACTAATGAACATGTTGTTTCCTGTTTGTTTGACCAACACACTGACAGACATGTACAAATAATAGTGTTTAGTATCAGCTGGAATGACATACTGTTCATAAAAGGTTTGGTTTCATTGAGCCTGTGCAGAAACATGAACTAAATCCTGTGCTGAGTGAATGGAAAGTGCTCTGCAGGTGATTGACTGTGGTTTGTTGAGAAATAGTTGAACACACCCCCAAAGATGATCAAGATTGGGATGAATATTAACTTTCTCACCCTACTCTGAAAAGAAAGCTTAGAAACACATGTTTCAAGATGTAGGGGCAGCTGTGGCTCAGAGGGGTAGACCAGTGTCTGCCAATCAGATGCTCAGTGGTTTGATCAGTCAAAATGTCGAATTGGCAAGATACGTAACTTGAAATGTTGTATGTAGGGTGTCTATGGTATTGAATTGTGTGTAAGTCGCTTTGGATAAAAGCATCAACTTAAATGACATGTGATGTAAAGATGTAGCACTTGTTCTTTAACATTTCAGTTCCATAACCACGCACAGCTTTACAATGTGTACATTTCATGGATTTAAAGATTTGCGATTTGTTACTACAAAATGTCTTCCACTCGTATGATCTTCCTGCCAATACCCCCCCCCCCCCTTCATAACTCCACCCATCTGAATTTTAAATTGAAGTATGTGCGACTCTCTTTTTTAGGCGAGACTTTTTCATAGAGCGTCTTTTTGTATTCTGAAAAGCACTTTATAAACTAAATGTATTATTATTATTATTTAGATCCACAGATTCTATGTTCTGTCAGGGAGAATACTGTCACTTCTGAATGATCTAAGAGGCCATACACACTGTGTGGACCTGCTCTCTGAATGTGTGTGTATGTGTGTGTGATGCTCCTCACAGTGCAGGTCTCCTCGTTGCTGGCTCTGTGGGGCAGGATGAAGGTGGCACTGCTGAGCGGCCCGCTGCAGGCGTCTGCTGGCTGGGTGAAGTCCAGGCAGCTGCTCAGCACCACAAAGTAGTGAGTGGGGACGGGGATCATCCCGCTGACATACCTGCAGGGAGGACCAGCAGGAGACGTGAGATCAAAATTCATTTGTAACATGTGGACAAGTTGTTTCCCTCACCTGGATTCATTTTGGTTCCTCTTATTCCTTCTATAAAAGATCCTTTTTATACATTTCTGCAAGAGCAAAAACCACAGATGTAAACGTCGTCAGGAAGGATCCTGATATGTTAATCATTTTCTTGCACTCTGTTGGTAGGTGTTCCTTTATGTTTTGCAATGGTCTTTATATGTATATATATGAAGATATAGATCCATGGCTGCAATACCTAAGGCTAAAAGATGAGGAGCCCGTTCAGCCCCAGACTCATCCATCCTCGGGTCAGCACAAACTGCTTGGACCGTCCTTTGAGCCTGTAGCCATCAGGCTGCACAGGGCTACATGTAACCCATTCAAAGTAACCCGTACTGTACATACATCAAATCTGCACTGTTTGTACAAATGACTTTGACCTGCACTCAAATCTGCACACTTACATGTAAATATATTGAACAATCTGAACCCAAATATATACAGCATGTTATGATCAAAGTTTACCTTGTTGTGATATCTTGTTTTAACAGTTACTATATAATGTTATTTAAATTGTTGTTATTTGTTTACCTTCCCCACAGGGATAAATAAAGGTCCATCTTATCTTATCTTCTTAATACTTGTACAGCATGTGACATGAATGCAGGGGCGGACTGGGGGGAAAAAGTGGCCCGGGGATTAATTGACAGTCAGGCCCACTTATGGCGCATTTCCACTGCAGCGGGTATTCCCGTTTAAGCGTCCTTAATCGTCCTCAAGCGGCCAGGCCAGTTTTTGGTGGCCTTTCCATATAGCGTAGCACCAGCTAGCGGGTACTTTTTCCTTCTTTTTCCGGCCCCATAAAATCGTGGTTCTATCAGGCCAGGGCCAGGGCTGAACTAGTGACGTCAACACTCTCAACTGCTGATTGGTCAGAGAGAATCGTCACAAGATCGCGCGCGAGATCATCCCTAGCGTCGCATATATATCCAGAAGCAAGCTTGCAGCATTTTTATACACAGCATTTTTCTAAACGGAGGAGCTACAAAAATGGCAACGTCAAAGAAAAGCACACCGTGGTCTACCGAGGAGGTGACGACGTTCCTACATCTCATTGGCCAAAAAAAAGCCGATCGCCCCGCCTACACTGCGTTGCTACCAGTGGGGGCCGGCCCATAGGGGCGCTAGGGGCGCCGCCCCACGTCTTCCCACATTAAAAATAAAAATAAAAAAAATTAAAATTAAAAGAAAGATTTTTAAAAAGATTTTTATTTTTAATTTTAATTTTTAATGAACAAGGTAAATATTATATAATTAGTATCAGTAAAATGTATAATCTACAATAAAATCTCGTTTAAAATGGTGTTACGATGTCTAAAGTTACTGATAAGTCACATGTTTCCTGCCCGTGTATCATTACCTTCTCTCGTCTGGGCGCTAAGAGAGGAGCCCTCAACCAGTGCAGCAGCAGCCACTAGCAGCTGACTGTTGCTATCTGTAAACTATGGCTCCGAAAAATAATTTCAGCCAATCAGCGTCGTCAAATCTGATGATCACTGGGCGCCAATGTCAGCGCCCGGTGAAGGGTTATGGCTAGAAAGGATCCGTCTTGTGTAAAACTCTTGCGAGAGTTTGCGAGTCACGTGGCTGAATGTTTACGTTTGACAGGCAGCCTTTCAGTTACGATCGTTAACATCAGTGGGCCACAGCAAATGATGGTGAGAAGCTAAACTATCTATTAATTATGTCAATTACAGGGAGTATGATTGTAACTGTGTGTGTGAGTGACTAGCTGGATGCAAAGAGGTAAACACTGTCTTTTGTTTCCCTCAGGGTTCCCGCGGGGTCTTAAAAAGTCTTACATTTGATAATCTGAATGTAAGGCCTTAAAAAGGTCTTAAATATGACGAAAAAAAGAAGAAAGGTTTTAAATATGATTTAGAAGGTCTTAAAAATAATCGGATTCGAAAGGTACTTCTGTATTGCGATAGCGTCTAATGGCGCATTCACACTACAGCTCGGAGCTCGCTTTAAGCGAAAAAATGTGTTTTGGGGGAAATGTCCGGCTGCAAAGTAACCAGGGCTGATGATGCAGGGTGTATTTTGATGTATCCACCTGCCTAGCTACAATTACAATAAGAGCCCCATCAACTTATTTTCATACCATTGAATTATAATAATAGCCTTTCAGTTCCCCCCAACAATTTGTATTGAATTAAATCAACATGGAACCAGTAATCACTAACTTTGTTTCCCCCGGCCCCTTATTGGAGAACACCCAGCTAGTAACCTAGCAACCAAGCTTCAGCTTGCGGCAGTCAGAAACTCATGTATCTTCGAATCTACTTACAAATTAATATGGGGAAGTGTCGGTTCAACCGTATTTGGTTGGAAAACATCAAATGTATTGCTTGGTTAAAACCAGTGGAGGGGAACGTGTTTGAAGCCCGCCGCACCATTTGCAAAAGAAATAAGCGTTTGTTTTGCTAATGTAGCGTTAGCTAGTGGAGCGTTAGCTAGTGCAGCAGCTCCCGCAACAACACTGGGGGACCTCCGGGCGACGTTTGGGTCTACGTCAACCCTAAAAGCGGAGGTGCTGTAGACGCTAAATACCGTAGCTAAACACCAATCATACAACAGCAACGATGAAATAGTGTAGCCAATTTAATTTAAGGGGTAATTTCTCAAAATGTTCCCCGTGTGGTTTATTCACCATTACAATAGCCCCATCTAAAAATAATTTCCACCAGCCGCCACTGGTTGCTACCCCAGGTCCTAAACTGTAATGGAAATGCGCCACGGCCTCGGACGGCCAGCGAGGCAGCCCGATTACTGAGCGAGGACGCTTAGGGACGCTTAAACGGGGCTACCCCGCTGCAGTGGAAATGTGCCATTAATGCGCGGCATGTATCGGCCGGCCGGCGACGAAAATTACTTAACAAAAGACCCTATGCATTTTATGTTATTTTGGACAATTATTCATATAGTAATCACATTACCTGAGCCCTTAAGTTGCCTAGAGCAAAATAGTTACAGCATATATTTAGTGATTTTAATGTTAACAGATCATTGATGCAATAACATTTTGACCCAATTTGCCTGACTTGATGCATGGAAAACAACATGGGCGTAGGAAGCATCCTCAATGTGGGTGAGACACTTTAACAGGGGTTGTGGGTAGGTGGCGGACCTCACCTCCTCTAGGGGGGTCCGGGGGCATGCTCCCCCGGGAAGATTTTTTTTTAAATGTTTAAGTTAAATGCATCAATCTGGTGCACTTTGAGAGCACAATTAGGGACTAAATCTATGGCAGTCAGTAGGGGCTTGGACTGTGAGCCGTAGGGTCGCCGGTTCAAGTCCCCGACCAGACCTACATTTGGAGTGTGGACTTCTACTTGGAGTGGTCCCAGTTCACCTCCTGCCCTGCCGTGGTGCCCTTGAGCAAGGCACCGGACACCCCCCTTCCCCCCTCACTCCCATTGCTCCTCGGGCGCTGTGCAATAGCTGCCCACTGCTCCTAGTACTAGACTCCTGGTACTAGGATGGGTTAAAAGCAGAGAACACATTTCACTGTGTGTGCTGTGTGCTCTGCATGTGTGACCATTAAAGAGGGTTTCACCCCTCCCAATTCTTCTTCAACGCCCATATAAAACAGAACTGTAAACAGATTTACTTTTTCTTTCAACATTTATTTGAAGAGCAAGTGGAGGCAAAAGTGACTGCACCCAAAACAATAAACCTGCTAGCTAACTAGCCTAAACTCAGTAACAGAATGTGGGCAACACGTTCTTCTCCACAGCCGCGCGACCTCTGAGTCAGACCTCACTTCCTCCTTTTCTATCCTACGGGTACAGCCGTACAGCCACTCCCCCTGAACCCTGTTTCCCTGCCAAACCCCCCCCCCCTCCCCTATGCAAGCCCCTCCCTCTGAACCCAGGGCTAGCTACAATACTGTATACTGTATATGTAGCAGGTATATAAATATACAGGAATGCATTCCACCAATAATCCCTCACGTTTTATTTTATTGTTCCAATATTATTTATTGTCACTTTTATTTTGGTATGTTTACTACAAAAGACCGTTTTGGGAGCTAATGCTTTTATTTTGAAGTCTTCACTTTCGGCAGTGACGTCATCTACCTGCGTTGCACCCTCTCTCACTCAGTTGTTTGTATGGCAGACTGAGGTGAGGAGAGTTTGTCATGTACTCTTTGTAGATTTCTGTTCTAAATGATGTTTACAGTCTTTATATAATCTTAAATTGTGAAACAAGGTTATAATATCATTCCATGGTGCTAATGTGTTGCTGTGTAGTTGTTTTGCAGAAGTTTGAGTGTTTTAGCAAACTTTTAGTTAAGTGTACTGTTTAGCAGCACTTGTGAGGACTCACACACAGCACCTGCAGCATGTTTAATGGCGTCTTTTCCCCACCACAGACTGGTGTGTTGCAGACGTCCATGTGTATTAATGCTGCTGCATTATTGTGTTTACTTCATGCAGGTATGTTTGTTGCTCCCATGTTTTTGGTCTTGTGTTTTGTACTATGTTTATTTTATTGTTTTATTTACATGTCTAAAAATACTAATTAGCCGGTGGTGTATACATTTCCAGTGTAACTGTAATTGTACAGTGTATTGTGATCTATTGTGACAGATTTGATATCTGAATGTTTTATAAGTACTAGTCTCTCAGTTGTTTGTATGGCAGACTGAGACTGGTGTGTTGCAGACGTCCATGTGTATTGATGCTGCTGCATTATTGTGTTTACTTCATGCAGAGGAATAAATACGCCACAGTTTCGGTTAAAGACAACAACCGAATCTCCTTGTCCATCAAACACGCACAACACAACGCAGAGTCGTAGCAAGGGTCTGCTGAGAAGTAGGCCCAGACCGGCTACATTGGTGCCGTGACCCGGATCACATCGTGGATCAACACCAGCTTGGTCACCGGAGGTTGTCGGACGTCAAAACAACAACAAAAAAGAGGTTCCCTTATGAAGGTTATATTGAATTGGCTTTGTCACAGTTACAAGGACATTGTGTTCTTTCTGGAAAAATGTGTGTCAAGTGAAAGAAAAAGACATTGAAAAAAATGTCCATTGTTTATTGTGAATCAGTATTTTCTGTTTTTGTTGACATTAACTAAGTTTTTTTGAAACAAAAAAAGAGATGGATTTCAATGTAATGGGGAAAGCTGTTCAAAATGTTTCTGGTTTTGGGAGGGGGGCGCAACTTCCTGGTTTGGAATTATTTAACTCTCCAGTTGCTGGTTTGGGGAGGGGTGCACCGCTGTTTAACTCTTTTGGGAGGGGGGCACAGCTGTTTAATTCTTCAGTTGCAAGTCCAGGCGACATGATGTCGCCAGCGCCCAGCTACACCCGCCCAGTTATTGTTCCAGACAATGGAGGTTCCCCAGTTCTCACCTCCACCCGTCTACCTAGCCACCCGTCCCTTACCGACAGACCTACCTTTTCACTTTCGGCCATCCCAGACAGGAGTGACCCAGCTTTGAGTGATCTCATCGCACACATCGCCCAGCAAGTGGGACAGTCTATATCAGCTCAGTTAAAGGAAGAGAGTCAAGCGAATGAAGGCAGTCAAGCACGGGTTCAGAACTCAGGTGCAGGCCAGTCGCGCATTGACTCCACACTTAACCTGACTGGTGTGAAGTTAGTCATGCAGTCCGATGTGAGAGAGCCTCCTGTGTACAGAGGAGATGGGTCTGACAAGCTCTCAGTGCATGAGTGGGAGGAGCTCATGGACACGTACTTGAGGAAGAGGAGCATACAGCTGGGTGAGCAGCATCAGGAGATGTTGACTAGATTAATGGGCAAAGCCAGAGACATTGTGAAGATAACGCTCCGTAGCAATCCATTATTGAAGCCTCACGAGAACCCAAAAGTTATAACTGACATATTGAAACAGCATTTTGGTGGTGTGTCATGTTCGAGTATGCCCCTTGCAGACTTCTACAGCACTGTGCCTGGTGGCACATGAAGGTCACCAATCTGTCTGATAGACCAGTTACGCTGAAGAGGAACTGTAAACTGGCAGATGTGTCCCCCTGCTTAGCTGTAGAAGATTTTGAGCTCCTCCAAGGCTCTAGTCAGATTGACAAGGCTGTCCCAGCCAAGCACCATACACCAACCAGTCCTTCAGATCTCGAACAGAGGCTGCGAGATGTTGGCCTTGACAAACTTGACATACAACCTTGTCATACTAGCCACACAGGGAAGGAGAAGTTAGTCCAACTGCTTGAGTGTTACAACGATGTCTTCTCCAAGCATGAAATGGACTGCGGTGAGACGAAGGGCTTTGTCCACCGCATTCGACTTACCGATGATCGCCCATTCCGCCTTCCTTACCGGAGAGTACCCCCTGCTCACTACCAGAAACTACGTCAAGTCTTGACAGACATGGAGGAGCAAGGGATCATTCGGAAATCTGTGAGTGAGTATGCCTCACCACTGGTGATGGTATGGAAGAAGGAAGGAAACTTGAGGATCTGCACCGATTTCCGGTGGTTGAATGCGAGAAACCTCAAGGACGCCCATCCTCTTCCACATCAGTCAGACTGCTTGGCTGCCTTGGGAGGGAACACCTTCTTCAGCACGATGGACTTAACGTCCGGCTTCTACAACGTCCCCATGGCTGAAGAGGACAAAATATACACAGCCTTCACCACACCGCTAGGCTTGCATGAGTATAACAGGATGCCGCAGGGGCTGTGCAATACTCCTGCCTCATTTATGTGCATGATGCTGAGTATATTTGGGGACATGAACTTCAGCAGCTTATTATGTTATTTGGATGACTTGCTTGTTTTCGCATCAACTGAAGAGGAGGCCCTACAGAGACTGGAGGTCGTCTTCCAGCGCCTGCGAGACAACAACCTCAAGTTGAGTCCTAAGAAGTGTCACCTGATGCGATCGTCTGTCAAGTTTTTGGGTCATATCATAGATGGCGGCGGAGTAGCTGTGGATCCCGCAAAGGCGGAAGTCATATCCACTATGTCGAAGTCTGATCTCATGGAAGATGACGGATGTACACCCTCAGTAAGGAGGATCAAATCCTATTTGGGCATGGTGTTCTTCTACCAGCACTTCATCCCTAATTGCTCTTCCATTGCCAGGCCACTCTTTGCTCTGACTGCTGGACAAAAGAGAAGAGGAAGGATGAAAGTGAAAGTGAATGTGAAGGCAGGAACATTCAGGAAACTGAAACCTGATGACTGGACTCTAGAGTGTGACATCGCCTTTGACAGTCTTAAAGAAAGTCTGCTGGACTGTGTGGTCCTTGCACATCCTGATTTCTCACGTCCCCTGATTCTGTCAACTGATGCTTCCTTGGACGGGCTTGGCGCAGTGTTGTCACAAGTAGCAGCTGGTGAAAGTAAAGCCCGTCACATAGCTTTCGCAAGTAAGACACTGAGCAGCTCTCAGAAGAATTATCCAGCTCACCGGCTTGAGTTTTTGGCGTTGAAGTGAAGTGTGTGTGACAAATTCAGCCATTGGCTGAAGGGCAATTCCTTCACAGTATGGACGGACAATAATCCACTCACATACATAATGACTAAGCCCAAACTCGATGCCTGCGAACAACGATGGGTCGCAAAGCTCGCTCCTTATACTTTCAGTCTGAAGCACATTGCAGGAACCAAGAACGTAGTGGCTGATGCTCTCAGTCGGGACCCGTTTGCCAAGACAGTTGGGCGTAGACTTGTTACAGAGTCCTATGGCAATCTGCTTGCCGAATCTCATGAAGTTGGAGAAAATGGAGTTCAGGATGTCTTTCGCTTAAAGGTCCAGTGTCAGCGGACGAAGAGGTCAAAACAAGGTGCTGTGACTCAGTCCCATTGTTCCCCGCCCCTGTGTAACAACATTGTGAAAGCTGTCCTTGATTCTCATGACCACTGGGATGCAGCTGCAGAGTCCAGGGCGACAGAGTTGATCCAGTCCGTTCAACACCTTGTTCCACCAGGGCAGGATCTGCTACCTGCCTTCTCCCTGGAAGAGCTCCGAAAAAGCCAAGGGCTTGACCCTGGCATCTCTAGAGTCATGCCTTTTCTGAGTCGACAGAGAAGACCCTCAAGGCGGGAGAGAGACGGTCTGGACACAAGTGCTCTGGTACTCATCAAGCAGTGGGAGAGACTTAATGTCATTGACGGAGTGCTCTATAGAGTCACCAAGGATCCCTTGAGCAAACAGAAGAGGCGTCAGTTTGTCTTGCCCCAAAGTCTGGTAGACAAGGCCTTGCGTGGTGTACATGACTTGGCCGGACATCAAGGGCAGGCAAGAACGATTTACCTGACAAGACAACGCTTCTTCTGGACTAGAATGGAGCACCAAATTAAGGACTATGTGAAGTGCTGCCAGAGGTGCATCCTGGCCAAGACACCGGATCCTTCTGCCAGAGCTCCGCTTGAAAGTATCAGGACCACCGCTCCTATGGAACTAGTGTGTTTGGATTTCTGGAGTGCGGAAGATAGCAAGCAGCGTTCAGTAGATGTTCTTGTCCTGACAGATCACTTCACAAAGTTGGCCCATGCCTTTCCCTGCACAAACCAACAAGCGAAACAAGTTGCTAAGAAGTTGTGGGACAACGTCTTCTGTGTGTATGGGTTTGCGGGGCGCATACATACAGATCAAGGAGCCAACTTTGAGAGTGAGCTCATCGCAGAACTGCTTAAACTATCGGGTGTCTCCAAGTCACACACTACAGCCTACCACCCCATGGGGAACGGAGGGACTGAGAGATTTAACAGGACTCTGGGGGGTATGCTCCGTTCACTGCCACTGAGAGAGAAGGCCAAGTGGCCCCAGCAAATCCAGACCCTGACATTTGCATACAATGCGACAGTGCATGAGACGACTGGGTACGCACCCTTCCACCTAATGTTTGGTCGGGTTCCAAGACTCCCCGTTGATGTGATGTTCAAACAGGTCCTACACGACCCAGTGGTTGTTGACTATGGCAGCTATGTAACAACGCTTATGTCTCACCTCCATGAAGCAGCAGACATTGCTCGAAAGCATGCCATCAAGGAGCAAGACAAGCAAGCCAGAGGTTACAATCGAAAGATCAAGGGGACTTGCCTGAACGTGGGAGACAGAGTACTTCTCGCCAACAAAGGTGAGTGGGGAAAGAAGAAACTTGCGGACAAGTGGGAACCAACAGTCTATACTGTCATGGACAGCAACCCACAGACTCATGTCTACATGTTGGAAGATGACAAGGGTAAAACAAAGGTAGTGCATCGCAACCTTATCCTGGATATCAGCTTCCTGCCCATAGAGTCTGCTCAAGGAGAAATGCCGGAGACTGAGTACAGTCTTGATGATTCAGAGGACGGGTCTCGGATGGAGGATCTCGTCAACTATTTGGAAGAGGAAGAGGGTTCGGAGGATAGGACAAGCGCATGGGCACTGAGTGGGGCGGAAGACACTGCCGGTCCTGTGACGAAGCTGATACAGACGAAGATCAGTCTGATGCAGAGCTAGATCAGTCAAGTGTACCAGATACAGCCAGTGCTTGAATTGGAATAAAAAAGGTGCCAGTACTCTAAATCAGCAACAAGTATTTGGCACAAAGTCATAGTATATCCTATAATGCTGGTGGGTTTGTCTCTTTACTGTATATTTTAGGTCTAGGGGGGTGCGGGGGCATGCTCCCCCGGGAACATTTTTTTTTTAAATATTGAAATTAGATGCATCAATCTGGTGCACTTTGAGAGCAAAATGAAGAGATATATGGATACCTCTCAACATCCATAATTAAACAACTGTAAACAGATTTACTTTTTCTTTATGGATATAAAAGAAAGTAAAGCTTGACTCCTACTGGCTGGTTAAATGACTCCTCGTCCCTGAGGCCACTACCAGTTTTTTGTGCCATTTTGCTGTATTTATTCGTCAATAGCGTTGCTGCACAAAGTGATAGCCCTCTAGTTTAAATCTACTACCCAAAAAGAAACATATGGAGATGGGTTACTATTTAAAAAAAAATTGCAAATCTATTTGGGAACAATGGGGCCGGGCCTCAAATCCTATAGGGGGGTCCGGGGCATGCTCCCCCGGTGAGATTTTTTTTTAAATGTTGGACTTAAATGCATCAATCTGGTGCATTTTGAGGGGGAAATAAAGAAACTACACCCATATGAAACAAAAATGTATACATTTAAATAATCATAAAATCACAAGTACATGGCCATAACCAATAACATACAATATCCAATATGAAAAAACATTGAAACTTGTTTATTTATTTGTTTTTGGTTCATTTATAGTTGTGAGTGTGTCTGGGCTCCTGAATCGGCCTCTCCTGTCTCCCTCCTCTCCCCCCTGCTCCTCTTTGAGGCAACAGCAAAGACTAGTTTTAGCTCTCAACAAGTTTATCTTACCTTTTTTCACCTAGTTAACATTTTGTTTGTATTATTCATGCATATTTTACGAATCACTACCCCCTCAAATGGAAATATGTGTTTACATAAATGGTGACCGAACCGTTTGAGACCCACTGAGATAACTTAAATTAAGTTAACTATCTAAAGACTCAGAGAGTAATTTACCTCACCAGAGCTGTAGTTATCAGCCTCTCAGTCTGACAGCAAAGGACTTTCCCTCCACCTTGTTGTTGAAACAGCTCCTTATATCCGTTAGCGCAGCTAGCTAGCACCAGATGCTAACAACAATACACGTAACCGGTGCGCGCGCTTTCTCGCTCGCTCGCGCCACACATACACCAACACACACCCTCCCGAGCTTGAATGACACACAGAGATCAATGGAGGGCATGAGTATGATCTGTATGAAAGTGGCAATGTCGGCAGGCCACGTCATGTAGACAGCCAGTCACCCTCTGTGAGGCAGAGTCAGACCCACATTTGCGCTGCGTTGCGTTTACAATATATACGTATATTGCCGGTGGCTGAGTACCGGCATTTTACTGAGTACCGGCACCTTGCCGGTACTCAGTAAGAAGTGCCGGTACCACATGGGTAAAAATCAGAAGTGCCGGTGAGTACCGGCCCAATTCAAGCACTGGATACAGCATCAGTGATCGACGCAAGCAGTGTCCAGTCATTCAGACTGGTTACAGCGTCAGCAGTTGACACATCAGACTCAGTGTCGATGGTTTACACAGGCCATGTCCCGACCGTTATTTCTGACACTTTACCAACAGTTGCAGAACAGGGCCGAGACAGCCAAGCACCCACTCAAGCAGACACGCAGGGTGTGGTCAGGACACGTGCTGGCAGGGTTGTTAAGAGAGTCAGACGTTTTGTAGAGACAATGGTTCAGAGGCCGACCAGCATGAGGGGGTTCGCAAACTCTTTCAGTAAGAGATCCCAGTCTCTTCTTACCCTGTTCTGAAGGGGCTGTATTATTTCTTCTTGTTTGTTTTCTTTTATTGAGATGTTTCTTTTTTTATTGTTGTTTTTTTTACGTTTTGCAATGTGTCACTGTAAGTGATGTACTGTTTACTGTCTGTGCTCACGAGTACGGTTTGGGACTCAAGTAGGCCGGGTAGTTTGGTGTACACGGCACCAGGCAATTCTAAGAGGGGACTAAGGGTTGATCACCCTTTTGATTTCTCTGAACCTGTTTACCAGGTAGCTTCTAGCTGATTGTGAAGATGGTATCTTTATGTGAACCCGTGCCAGTTTTAACGCAGTGTTAATGTCCCTGTCAGTGTTATGTCCTGTCAGCCGCTCAGGATTTTGGTGTAATTCAGGAGGGGTGAATGTAGCAGGTATATAAATATACAGGAATGCATTCCACCAATAATCCCTCACGTTTTATTTTATTGTTCCAATATTATTTATTGTCACTTTTATTTTGTTATGTTTACTACAAAAGACCGTTTTGGGAGCTAATGCTTTTATTTTGAAGTCTTCACTTTCGGCAGTGACGTCATCTACCTGCGTTGCACCCTCTCTCACTCAGTTGTTTGTATGGCAGACTGAGGTGAGGAGAGTTTGTCATGTGCTCTTTGTAGATTTCTGTTCTAAATGATGTTTACAGTCTTTATATAATCTTAAATTGTGAAACAAGGTTATAATTAGGGATGCACCGAATATTCGGCCACCGAAAATTATCGGCCGAAAATGGTTAAAAAGGCCATTTTGGCTTTCGGCCGAAAGGGTTTTAGCACCGAAAAAATATCACCGAATGTCAGGGAACAGGGTTACGTTGGTAAGCTAACGTGTTGTTGTGATGACGTAATCAAAAGGCGGCGACAAGCACGGCGCGCGACCATGCTCGCGGCTGGCTCACAGCCAACATGTCTGGCGCTTGGAGATATTTAAAAATATCAGAGAAAGAGGCGCAGATTGCGATTTGTAAAACGTGTTCAGCTGACATTTCTCGAGGGGGTGTAACTGCAAAGACTTTCACTTTTACTCCACCACTTGAAATCAAAACACCCGGACAAATATGCGGAGTAAGATCAAATCACAAGCACTGACAGCGAGAGACTGTTCAGCGCTGCCTCTCATGTGCTTGATGAGAAGAGGAACAGACTTATGGCTGATAAAGCAGAGAAGCTACTGTTCATTAAAAAGAACCTCCCACTTTTCCTTAATAAGTAGACAAGGCTGGCTTATCATAAGCTTATCTAGTTCTACATGTCTACTCTATACCCACTTTCCTGAAAATTTTTCATTGTGAGTTATAATTCACCATCTCAGGTTATCATTAGGGGGAAATGACAGCAGCATAGGGTTCAATATATTGTACTTTCGGTATCTAAATGATACAATGTTGTTTACATTGCTCATGAGGACAGACCACCTTATTTGCAGATTATTGAAATTGTAATTTAATTTGTAATTGATTTTGGATTTTGTATCCAGTTTTCACTTTATGTATCTTTATACAATGTTTACTACTTTGCTTATGAAATTGAATGGTAATTTCATTTGTAAATAGTTACATTCATGTGGATTTATCCAGTTTGCACATTTGTATGCATGCACTTATAGGTGCATTTGTTGTTGTTGAAGGCCTGGCTGTTACAATCTTTATTTACACTATTTTGTTGTAGGCCTACTGGCCTAGATGTTTATGCAGTTTTAAAGCACCTTGGCTTTGTTCTGAATGCACTTTGTTGTAGTTATCCTGCAGAGAAAAGAAAATGCACTTGACTTGGAATTAATGTACTGTGTGCATTCAAAAGTGCTGAATAAATGTTTTATGGACCCATAATAGTGATTATTATTTAAGTTAAGTTTTGCCATAATCATGTCTTTTTCCATAATCAGGTAGCTGAACAACATTGGTAAAAAATGTATACATTATATATATATATATTTCTATTAATCATTTTCGGCTTTCGGTTTTCGGCCAACTGTTTCCTATTTTCGGTATCGGTTTCGGCCAAGAATTTCCCATTCGGTGCACCCCTAGTTATAATATCATTCCATGGTGCTAATGTGTTGCTGTGTAGTTGTTTTGCAGAAGTTTGAGTGTTTTAGCAAACTTTTAGTTAAGTGTACTGTTTAGCAGCACTTGTGAGGACTCACACACAGCACCTGCAGCATGTTTAATGGCGTCTTTTCCCCACCACAGACTGGTGTGTTGCAGACGTCCATGTGTATTAATGCTGCTGCATTATTGTGTTTACTTCATGCAGGTATGTTTGTTGCTCCCATGTTTTTGGTCTATTGTGTTTTGTACTATGTTTATTTTATTGTTTTATTTACATGTCTAAAAATACTAATTAGCCGGTGGTGTATACATTTCCAGTGTAACTGTAATTGTACAGTGTATTGTGATCTATTGTGACAGATTTGATATCTGAATGTTTTATAAGTACTAGTCTCTCAGTTGTTTGTATGGCAGACTGAGACTGGTGTGTTGCAGACGTCCATGTGTATTAATGCTGCTGCATTATTGTGTTTACTTCATGCAGAGGAATAAATACGCCACAGTTTCGGTTAAAGACAACAACCGAATCTCCTTGTCCATCAAACACGCACAACACAACGCAGAGTCGTAGCAAGGGTCTGCTGAGAAGTAGGCCCAGACCGGCTACATATACACAAACTATACAAAAACGCCTTTACGCTTTGGAGCTTGTTTATCCATCTGTAAGCAACTGCCAGCTAGGTCTCTCAGTCACTCACTCCTGATCGTTCACTGCGCAGTGACAGCAGCTACGGGCCTGATGTGTGAAATTGAAACTGATAGATAGAACAAAGGTAGCCTATCAAAACGGCCCAGCCCAGCCCAGGGGGCCACACCCCACTGGGCTGGGCTGGGCTGGGCTGGGCCGGAACACTTACAAATGTGGGCTGGTAGGATTTAGGTAAGCAAAAAAAAAAAAAGGGAGTGGCCGGAATACTTACAAATGTGGGCCGGTAGGATTTAGGCCCACACACAGCACCGGCCCACCGGGGAAACTCCCGGTATTCCCAATGGCCAGTCCGCCCCTGCATGAATGTATTGTATTTGCACTTAATAATTTAAGCACTTGAGTTGAAAAATCGCCTTTTAGTTTTGCTATGTTCTTGTCCAGAATTTCCCCCTGAGACAAATGTGTAATGAGTCTTGATATTGGGCTATATAAATAAAATGTAATTTATTGATTGTTCTCACTCTTTTATCTTCTCCGCAGAGTCCCTGACGCCATCATAGTCGTAGTCAAAAATGGGTCCAATGAGCACATTCACTCCATTTCTCTCAGTGGCATATCTCTTCACCAGCGCTCTCTGGAAGTAACCCCATATTCCTGTAAATGTGCCAGAGGGGGGACAAAGAGACAAACAGAGGGAGCAAAGAGACTGTGAGGAGAGGATCAATGTATCAGAGAATCCATCTGCATGATTCAGCTTGATTATATGCAGTACACGCCGCAGTACTTTTCCCACTTTAGTTCCGATATAGTTCCGAAATGTCGCGTTTACACCAAAAAGAGCCAAAACTAAAATGAGTTCATGAGAACCTTTTTACCCCCTTTTCCATCCCTGCTAGAGAGCAGGGACTTTTTGGGAGAAAAAGGTTCCTATGTCTGATTGGCTGGGCGGATTGCAAACCACGCCCCGCCAAACTCCCAAAAGGTTTTGTGAAGCCACCATTTTATTATCCTTGCATTAGCATTATTAGCATTAGCCCAGCGCAGAAACGCAGAGAGACTAACGTATGGCAACACAAAAGAAAAGATGAGAGCGGTGGAGTGATGAGGAGGTGTCAGCGTTCTCATTTGCGTAATCTTGCCTCAAGGAACTTATTCCGGTGTGAACACGATCTGTACTAAGTGCCGGGCACTAAGTATGGCAAAGTACTTGGTGTGAAAGCGGCTAAGGATACTAAAGACAATGGAGCCTTTAATCGCTGAGTGACTTACTCTTGAATGCAGGATACATGGGCACAGTGTTGGTGATGAGGACAGCATCATATTTTTTCTCTATGCTTGAAGACAATTCTGCCAATGAGAAAGTTAAACATATTACAAACATGTATAACATATACGGTATACCAAACAAAAAATATTGAGCCATGGTTTAAAATGTATGAATGCATATGAGAAAAATGACGGTGGCCGACAGGTGCAAACGCGCTTCAACGGCCCAAAAGAATACGAAAATATTGCAAGTAAAAAAACTCTGATTGGTTTGTGCAGCACTTTTTGTAAATGTTTAAGCATTTGTTCTAATGTAAGTGTTTTGGGCCGTTGTAGCTGGTTTGCCACTGTCAGCCAACATAGAAAAGATATCAAAGTAAGTCGTAATTATTTGTACATTTAATTACAAGACCTTATATTTTGCTCAATGCATTGATAGTGAATAAATGCATGGAGGTAAATGCATGAGAATGTGTCTGATTAAATCAATATTCAGTTTTTGGAAAATGAATAATCTACAAAATATAGTTTTTGTTTAGTTCTTGTGATTTCAGAGTTGCAGCTGGGGGACTCACGGGGGGGGTACAGGAAGCCGTAGGTGATCTGTCTGTCTGCTCTGTAGTTGGTGCACGACTGACTGTAGGTGGGGGGGACTCTGCTGTCAGCGTGCACGCAGTTAAACAGAGCTTCAGGCAGAGGGGACACTTCTACCTGCAATACACACACACACGCACACAGGCGCGCACACACACACACACACACACACACACACACACACACACACACACACACACACAGTTGATCAAGAGTCTCAGAGCAATCGATGGTGTCAAGTTAGGAAGAAATTGCTTTCACATGAATGTAACAGTATGTGATCAATAGCAGTTACTGTGCTAGGATAAGTCATTTAAGAAAATATATTTATTGAATAAAAACAAATAACGAGAGTGGCTCCTGTAGTATCTTAGAAGAGTTGAACATATTGAACTGTCAGGTTATAAAGCTGTAAAGTGTAATGAATAGATCTGTATTCTACCAAAGCAGATGGTTTTAAGTCTGTTAAACATGTTAGAGCCATAAACAACACAAGTTAATCATGTTCAGAAGGTTAATGGTTTGAAGGTAGTTTCCTGCACAGCATGCTGTCTCTGATGGGTTCCTCTTATACCTGTCTGCTGACGCTGTATGACGTCCACAGAGGCATGGACAGGGCCTCGCTGTAGCCGCTGATGTAGTCGCTGTGGTGCAGGATGGAGTATTTGGTTCTGAAGAGGACAGCAGGGCGGCCGTACGGCAGGTTCCTGCTGTCTGTGGGGGGGGGGGGGACACACAGCAGGAGACACAGGGTGTAACACAACACTACCGTTTACAGCTGATTACTAATACCCAGGGACGTGTCATAGAAAGCATTGGATAATGATGCAGGACTACATGCTGGATCATTTGCTGTATTTGACTATTTCAATAAGTAAGCACTTATATACTAACAAAGCACTTATATACTAACAAAGCACTTATATACTAACAAAGGACTTATATACTAACAAAGGACTGGCTTATCTATAGCCAGTTGAGTAGCACTTAAAATGGTTTGGCTCTATGAAACCTGATGTACTTATATGATTCTGTTTTCTTCAAGTTTGTCGAATGCACTTATTGTAAGTTGGATAAAAGTGTCAGCTAAATGTAATGTAGTGTAATGTAAGTTGACGTATAATTACCATTAGATTTAGTCAAATCTACATTTAAATTGAACACTTTCCTAGAAAAGTGTGTTACTAGATGTCGTATTGCAGCGAGGCTCTATTTCAGAGGTGTCCAAACTTTTTTCACTGAGGGCCACATACATACAAATATACGAAGGGCTGGGCCACACACTAGAGATGAGGTTCATTGCCTCATAAGTTAAGTTATAAGTTAGCAAAATCAATCAAATGTAAGTAAATTATGCTTCATACTTGAATATGCTCTAAGGAAAAAAACTGTACATCACAGCTCTCTAGAGGGTTTCATTTACTTTGGTACACAAAGTGGTGTCAGTTCATCCCTCAGACTGCTATAATAAGGGGAAATGTAAAGGGTGTATTTCAAGCTATGGAAATACATTGTTAGAAAATATTTTTAACTCTAATTGACTGAATTTATTTGAAAAGTGGGCTTATTAACAAATGAATACTGTTTAATATATTGTACATATATATTTAAGAAGTACAATATAAGACAGGCACAAGTTGTATGTGTGGGCTATATTCCATTACACTTTAAGAACTTTCTGAGGGCCAATTCAAAATGGACAACAGGCCGCATTTGGATATCCCTGATCGATCTTCATTTACTGTGAGGATTAGAGTTATTGAACTTGTATTATGAGCTCCTTCCTCCTCCTGTTGTAAGCACAGTTCATGTCATTAGAGTGTCTCAGTAACATCATGAGGACTGACCATCCATAGCTTGCCTCAGTCGCTGGTTTAGCTCCTCCACTTTGTTCTGTAAGAGACAGAGCCACAGATGCTCCAGGTTATAGCCTCGTACAAGGGTCACTTTCAAACCTCTCTGGCCCCTACTTTTTACACGCGACTGCAAAAAGATCGGAGATTGAAACAATCTCTTGCCAGAGATCTACATGGGAATCACAAACACAGCAGAGATACAGCGCCACACTGCAGAGGAGACACAAATCACTTCCTATCCAAAATATTCAGTAAGGACATTTAAAAACACTGATCAAAGAGAGGAGGCTTTCATGTGAAGGATACACTTTGATTAAAAGAGAGTTCTTTCATGAGTGAATGACTTGACCTGAAGGTGACTGACTTCAGCTCGGCAGCAGGAAGCAAAGATGCAACAAGGTTATTAAAGTTTATACAAAAGCTTAATAGCCTAATCACACCCACACCCACACACACACACACACACACACACACACACACACACACACACACACACACACACACACACACACACACACACACACACACACACTATCTATTAAATCAACATGGGTGGTAGGCCCATGCTAATGAATCTTTTTACAGGTCTGCTGTGTAAAAAGACAACTTTAACTTCAAAATAAAAAAAGGAGGGTTAGTTTAAACATTGAGAAAACAAGAAGGAAAAAATAAGGAACAAAGACAGCATCATTAATGAAAGGTTTGGTTGGCATGATTAAGATTCCTTTTAAATGTTTGTATTGTAATTGTGATAGTATTCCTTTAAGGATTAGTTTTGTATCATAAAGATAAAGCAACACTTTCTCAGAATAAAGCAAAACTATGAGTTTAAAAGAAAAAGAAACTGAGTCAAGCAAAATAAAATAAAATTCAAAAATAAAACTATAAGTTGCAAACAAATCATTTGTGTAATCACGTAAACTATAAGTATTTTTTCTTTGTTTTAACCATAGACTGGTTTTAACATGTTTTTTTTTGTTGCAGTTCTTGTTTCTTCTTTCTCAATGATCAGAATTTTGCTCTCGCTGCAGCTTTCTCTTTTGCGCTCCCTCATTTTTTGTTTGAGATTCTGACACAAACCTCCTAGGTGGGCGGGACTTTCAGGGGTGCGTCCCCATTGGCTACTGAGTTTTTGAGTGACAGCCCAGTCCTCCAGCGATTGTACAGTGCAGGCAGCTGCGGTGCGGTAGCTGAATGTGGACAGAAGACCCCCAGAAGAACCAGCATTTTGATTATTATAATACTACAAGTGAAAATATATGTAAGTATTGATCATGTGTGTTGTTTGTGCTGTACTATACGGTCTGTTTCTTTATTGTGGTAAGTGAGAAGTAAAGCTGTGCTATGAAAGTTAGCTTTTGCTACCTTTAGATCCATAACAATGCAAGCTAATTAGCCTAACAGTTAGCTACATAGCTAGCAGTGAGTGAGCGTTCAGACACCGGCGCACTCACTCAAACGGACTCGTGTGCCTGACTCTACCAACATGCTTTCATGACTCTGTTTAGATATGCAAGTATAAGCCATGATAGCTTATTTTATTAACAGGCTAATTTCATATGAAAATCAATGGAGGCTGAGTTAACTTTGTAGGAAAACCTACCGTCCATGACTGCCCCTGAGCTGTGTTTTATTTGTTAACTTCATTTTTTTTTTCATTTCCTAAAACATTTATTTTCCTCTCATATTAACAGTGTGGATCATTGAGACAGCGTGGCGTCCAGAGGTCTTATCCCGTTTACCCACTTCCTCTGAGGGGACAGCACGGAGTGAGGGGCAAGGCATGAAGAAAGACCTGGGTTGCGTTCGGATAGTTTAAAAATCAGCTCCTAAATTCTAACCCCCTATCTCCTATTCCTTGACCTCTGAGTGAAACGTCACGGGGTTAAGGGATAGTGGATAGGAGAATTCAAAAGGACTTGGGAGAAGAGACTGCGGTACTTTAGAGCAGAGGTTCTCAATTGTTTTTCAGCCAAGGACCCCTTACAAGATAGAGAATACACCAAGGACCCCCTCATTCTGATTTGTGATTTTGGGCTATATAAATAAAAATTGACTTGACTTGACATGTATGTCCCTTGGAATAATCTTGACGTAGCCTATTTTTTACACTTCTATAGTCTTAGTTATGTGAAAGAACAACACAAGAGCAATGTATTAGAAATATATTAGATATGTATTAAAATTATTTGCACCATCTCAACACAGAATACCCATAAAACAATCAATCAATCAGCTGCAAGTAACACTGCACCTAAACAAAATATCAAAGGGAAATCAAGAGAAAAGTGATCATTTGAAGTGCATTTCAACACACACACACACACACACACACACACACACACACACACACACACACACACACACACACACACACACACACACACACACACACACACACACACACACACACACACACACACCAAGTGTTTCACTCTTAGTTAAAATTAAATGATTTATAAAAGTCTAATAACAAAATAAATGCAGGCTATAAACAATTGAACACATGCCTGCATTGCAACATATATCAAGTAAATTGCAAAACAACTGCAACTGCATTGCTACAATCCCAAACCACTACTTGTAATGGGAGCCAGCTCTGGACACTATTGGAGTGATGCAAGGCAGTCCATGAAGCTGATTGCTTTTCTCTGCAAGTGAAGACACACATATCAAACTAAATCAATACATGCAACATACAGTATCTGACATTTCTGTTGCGCGCACTTGCGCGCACACGCACGCACACACGCACACACACACGCACACACACACACACACACACACACACACACACACACACACACACACACACACACACAGGGGTTAAAGTGGGCGGGAACGATCCAGAACAGCGTTCCGGCACCTTCGATTAATAAGTAAATAAATCTGATTGGCAGTTTCATACATAATAATGTCAAGCGAGTTCACAGGGCTGCCAACTCTCACACAATTGACATTTTTCACACGCTCTCAGCCACAAGTCCATTTTCTCAAGCAGTGAAAATCAAATTCATAACTGATAATGTCATGGTGCGAAAAGAGGACACTACTGCACATTGCTCAACAGCAGCACCAGGCAGCAGACCATCTGAATAGCGAGAAATATACACAAATGTATTATATTGTAACTTATTCCCATGCATGTTGCTCAAAGTAATCTCAGTCAGTCTCACTTCTGCGGCTCTCCCTCTCCTCTCGCGCCAGTGCGATGAGCCGCGCAGAGCCGGACACATCAGTGGACTCATCCAATTGAACCGCGAATTTAGACCCTCTCAGTCTTTCCAGCAGTTGTGATTTTATATCAGCAGACATGTCCTAAATTCGTCGTCTGCTCTTTAGCAGAAACAGACGTAACATTAACCATCCGTTGATGTTGCTGGCTGTAGTCCTCGCCTTTCTTCTCAAAAAAAGCCTGGTCTTTTTTTACATAATCTGGATGCTTGGTCTCGAGGTGCCTCTTCAATTTGGCAGGCTTCATCGCCTCATTGGCAAGACACCGCAGGCATATCAGACATTTCGGTTTCCCTTCCACTTCAATAAATCCATATTGGAGATACTCCTCATCGTATTTCCTTACTTTTGTTTTTTGTTTTGCATTTACTTTATTTGTAGCCGTAACCGGTCGTTTTAAAAATCGGTCCATCTTCGTAGTATGCTAGCCGTGTTATATCTCTATGATGCAAGCAGTGGCGCTCTCTGACTGACGTACCAGTTATTGTTGTTTCCATGGTAACGGGTGACGTGCTTGATTTTTAAATTTATAGATTTGTTAGATTAGAATGTAATCTATGAACTATTTTAGATTAAAAAAATAAAATATTATTTGTTGAGCTATGAAGCCTTTTGTAAAAAAAATTATAATGGAAAAAAAATGATATCATTTAAATGAATGAATCTGAAAACTTTTCACGGACCCCCTGGCAGAGTGCCACGGACCCCCGGGGGGTCGCGGACCCCACTTTGAGAACCACTGCTTTAGAGAATCCGAATGCACTTTCACTATCCGACGTGTTTATGATGCGCCAGCGGACGTCATTGTGTGCGTCTGCTGCTGTGGGGAAACTACAGTTTTCTATACAGCGGACTACGACATGGATGTTTAATAAGAACGACGGACTCATCTAGAGACTCTGCACCGTGCTCTGATGCTGTTGCTTTATGCTTTATGAACGTGGACAACAGAGACACATATTCTTCATGACCAAAATTGGAATTTAAATAAAAAATGAAAGTGAAACTTATGCTCCTCACCCTCTCCCTCCGGTCCACATTAATACAAATGATCCCAATACGTATGATTGTATGAACTATGAAAATGTCTTAAAATCTATACAAATGTATTTATTATAAACGTTAGTCTTTAACACCTATCACTGTGTATATCACCGTTCAAACATCTTTTAAAAGTTGAACAAACCACACACAGCTCAGTGAAATGTTGACTTTATTCGATAATTTCAGTAAAAACTAACGTTCATATTTCTCTTTTTGATTATAATACTGATGAGCGTTCAAAACAAAGCACTTTGGCAGCTTACCACATACGTTTTAAAATGCTTAATAAGCACCGTAACTTTCATGATATAATTTCTCCGTCATAATCGTTTGTGTCCGTGAACGGCCGACTGTTGTGTGACGTCAAATGCTGCGGCTGTAAGGCATTGTGGGGCAGCATTTTCTCCTCTCCTTTCGGTAAGGGAGGTCCAGTGGTTCCTAAGCTAAAGGAGGTTATAAAGGAAGTTTGAAACCTCCTTTCCTATCATTCTAGAGAATTCGAACGGCACTTATTATGGCTGCCACTGAGGGACTTCCGGGTCATTTCACTCGGTTAGGAAGGTTCCTAAGCTAAATGGACTATTCGAACGCAACCCGGCACCATCTTCATCCACGCTGGCGTTACTGCTATCACTTGCTTAGTGTCATTTCATCCGAATCAGAATACCTTAGTCCAGGCCTATTCAAATGGCGGCCCGCGGGCCAGATGCGGCCCAGAACCAACTCCCGAGTGGCCCAGCCTCCCGTGGCAAAATTCCTACACTAGTACATACCATGAACGCAACACTCCGCGTTGCATAGAAACCACCAAACCACAACGCAGCACGTTTTTTGAAAGTGCATCTAGTGGTGCTAGTAACGGTGGTCCTATGATAGCAACTCTAAAACATGTCTCTCTCAACTCTGAAGCGTAAACAGAGACAAAACGGTCATTGATCTTGTGGAGCAGATGCGCACATTCCAAGTCAAGCAAAAAAACTCAATAAAAAGTAGGGGAGACCAGGGACAGTTGCAACTAGGGTGACCAGGTCCCAACAAACCAAATGTGGGACAAGGAGTATGTTTGTGTGGGACAATGTGGGACACCCTCTCAACAGCACCCCGGAAAAAAAATCTCTATTTCTATTCTGTTTCATTTGGTTTATTCAACAGCATCCAATAAACAATGACAGAAAGTGAAGTCAAAATGCAGGAACAATTTAGTATCTTGATAAAGAAAAGTAAACTAAGGCTAACCAAGGCAGGAGGCATTATTCACTTCAAGTGTTTAGAAATGCATCTTCCTAATTCAACTAGTGTATTACCTGTAAAAGTAGGTACAACATAAATTTATAGATAAAATAAAACCATAAATACAAATCAAAACTGGCCAGGAGGGAACAAAAACATAATAATACATAAAATAAAATAGCTTTCAGTTTTGTCCATCACAGCAACAACAGGTGGGCCCCCCCACAGTGTGTGGGCTATTTTGTCACCTAGAACCACTGGTGTCTTTAACTCTGTCAAGCAACTCTCCACAGAGGCAGGGGCAAGCACATCTGTTATTATGGACACTGCTTTTGTACGACCACATGACAGTTTCTTTACTATCTCAGAGTCTGGAAAAATGGTCGGCGCTAGCTTGTTACCAGAGTCATTTGACCTGTATGATTGGGAGTGTTGCACTGTATGGTAAACACTAGTTATTTCTGTTGCTGTTACCTTGTCTGAGTGGCCATCATTTTTTGGTTTGAGTAGGAATGTCTCCATAGAGTGGGATGTCTCTTTTTCAGCGACACGTTTCTTGTGAGAATCGCATTCTCTGTGTCTTTTGACGTCGTATTCACCGCCATGTGAAATTGAAAAATTACTCTTGCAAAGATTGCAAAAAAATCTGCACTGGCTTCACCCACGGGTAAGTGTCTTCCAGTCTTCCAGTCTTTGCTGTATGTGCATCTTCTTTTCTTCTTACCTGTAGTTTCAGTTTCCTCCATTTTCCATAACCTGCTGCGTCGCCTGCGTTACTGGCTGACTTTCGTTGTTGTTGCTTGGCGGGGCCGCGGCGGGGTGTGTGTGAGTGAGTTACTCTCATTGGTTAACACTTGACCAGCACCCGCCGTGTGTTACAGTTTGATTGACAGCAAACACACCCCCGTGATGATAGCCTTCCCTGCTTTCTCAACAGCCATTGGATAAAGCTGATTTTAGAAAAGCGTTTTAGCCAATCAAAATGAAATATGCGGGACATCGTCTCAATTTGCGGGACGCACCAAAAGTCCTGAAAATGCTGTGCACTTTTGGGGTTTTTCCCCAATAAGTAAAAAAACATTTACAATAGGATAGCCATTTTGCTATATTATACATCATCAATATGTCAGCTACTGAAACAATGTTTTTAAGATGTTTTTATGAAATAAGTACAGGTTGGAAAATGTTTTTTTTTTTTTAAACTCAACTGTTACAACCGTCATTGTGTACAGAGACAGTTGTAACACATGCCAGGGACGGTTGTAACATGTTAATAACCGTTACCTTTTTTCACACTACATGACAACAAATAGGGAAAGCTGTCAAATTCTAAGGCAACAAGATTTGAATGGGGTTTCACACATCCTCCAGCAAACAATGAACAATGAACATGATAACAGATAACACACACAGCATCATCCTCTGTGAATGATTAAACTGTTCTCTGAGAGGTGCTTCTACCTTAATTATGTAGACCTACCTCCTTTGAGCTGACACCATAATATAAATCAGCTGCCTCCATCAGATACTCTCTCAAAAGCATCTCCTGCTCTGTTGAGAACACTTTCTTTGGTGTCCAGTAGCCTACTCTTGGGGGTGTTTGTGATCCCTGACTCTCCAACCTCAGCCTCTTTGTATGGAACCGGTACAGGGTCACATGGCATATATCCAGGGACTTTGCCACTTCCCTGAATGATTTGCCCTTCTCAACTTCATTTGAGGCCCTCTGCAGCAGAGCAAGTGGCACTCCCCTGTCTGTCTTTCTGACATTTGGCATACTGTAGACACACACACTCTTTAGGCCTACTGTACAGTATTTTATTCTGTTTATTTTTACAGGGACAATGCACACCAATCAACAATACAACTGTATGCTTGGATGAACAATTGATCATTCAAGCAAATTAGCATCATTGTAAATGTGCCATGTTACAACTGTCCCGTTACAACCGTCCCAGGACCACCAGTAATTTTTAACACCCTGTGAACCTGCCTGATTGCTAGCTTGACCCATATTTAGCTAGTTATATTTGTAGCTTACAAAACAGTGATTCTAATAATACTAGTTTGGATTCCTAGACATTTGAACTCAAGACAGTATCCAAAAAATACATCATATCATTTTAGTTAATATTTTACTTCAGAAACACACTTTTGCTGATATCTTACGCGAGAAATTCAAACGTGGCGCCTTTTTTTCTCAACGATCTTAACATCTAACTGCGGATGTGCAGAGTGAGTTTCATCGCTCTAGCTTGTTTGTGATTGGAGATATTGAAGGTGTTACAACCGACCCGTGTTACAACTGTCCCAGGTCTCCCCTATCACTCGCTGCTCCCTGCTGACAGCACTCTTCACCAATGTTTTAGGATTGACATCCTATGAGCCAAAATCACTGCCCTTGTTCAAAACAAAAAATGTCACTTCTCCCATTGAGAAAGTCAGCGATGACAAATCACAAATGAGCTGATAGTAAGCACCTAGTTAACTATAGTAGACGTGTAGTGTAGTATTCATTCATATGTAGTTACCCTTATCCCGTGTTATGGGTTTGTGCACTGAAGGGTTTGACAGTTCTTTCTGTATTCATTTTAATGCACTTTGTAATGTGTCTGGGTCAAATATGACCAAACGTATGATTTTTTTGTTTTTACTTGAAAAGTGAAAAAAATAGTATTGCTATACTACTACCTCGTTTTGTTACATTGGAGCTCTTTAACTGTTTGTTAATGCACTTTTTGATGTGAATGTTTCATATGTATCCAATTTAATTTTGTATGTGAGGACATTTATTAAGACTGCTATTATTGTATTCAGTTAAATGCACTTTGTGATGTGCCTGGTTAAAAAAAAATAACCTGAATGTTTGACTTCCAAAGCAAACAAATGTAATGCTACAACTGTGCACTTTTTTTTTTTAATGCACTTTGAGATGCCTCAGATTCTGTTAAATTAATGCTAATTTGTTGTGTTTTTATGCACTTTTTGACCTACCTTTGTTGGATGAACAATTAATAAAAATGGCATGTTTTTCATCGCAGTAATATGTGTTGGTTTAAAATGTGTCATTACCCGCTTTTTACAGGCCGCTGAAAGTCTGGCCCAGCTGAATTTTGTAGTTATAAAATCTGGCCCAACTGAATGTGTAATTGAATAGCCCTGCCTTAGTCCCACAGAGGGGAAATTTGCATCAATTCATTCATTTGACCAAATGTCTTTACATATACATTTAAGAGATTTTTATCATTATCCACCTTTTTGTTTTATGTCCTTTTATTTAAAACTTTCTTTGAGACTTCATCTTCTGGTTCAAATTTCAATAAATGTAATTTGTATAATCACTCTTTTGTCTTTATTCTACATGAAAATATTAGAGATTCCATTCAAATCTGTTGATTATTCATATCTTCCTCAGGCTAGGAATAGTATGTCGAATTTGTAATGCTAATTGTATATCATTTTCTCACAGGATATAGAATGAAACAACATCGTTTTTATCCATTGTGTATGAATGCTTCAGCTCTTCAGACCAACATAGTGAGATGTGAGCATGTTCCTAATTGTGTTGGTATGCAGCCTAGGTCTGGTCTGTTTAATAAAGCAAATCTGCCACTATTATATTGTAGAATTTGTTAAATTAAAGCAGTCTTTAATTGTTTGTCCTAAACATAGCAATATATGCTTTTGAAACCTGTCTTTTAAAAATAATAGTCTACAGTTTATAGTGTGTATCACCTTTAGCTTGAAAATACATAGATGTGTTTTTTTTTATCTATAAAATAGATAGACAGACAGACAGACACTTTATCAATCCCAAATTGGGAAATTATTTAACAGCAGCAGTGTGTTCAGGTATTAAAATATTTAAAGTTGGAATAAAGTATAAACTACACAACACAAGTATAATGCACAGCAATCCATAAGAGAAGTCCGATATGTTCATGAAAACTCCCCAGGAGACACCGACAAGTAACGTGGCCGAGTGGACTCTGGAGTTTGCTGCATGAGTTGCACTGTATGATCTGTGGTGTAGTGGGCTGTCACTCAAAAACGGAGTAGCCAATGGGGACACACCCCTGAAAGTCCCGCCCGCCTGGGATGTTTGTGTCAAAATCGAAAACAAAAAGTTAGGGAGCGCAAACGAGAAGAGCTGCAGCGAGAGCAAAAGTCTGATCATTGAGAAAGAAGAAACAAGAACTGCAAACAAAAACCTATGTTAAAACAAAGAAAAAAGACTTATAGTTTACAGGATTACACAAATAATTTGTTTGCAACTTTTAGTTTTATCTTTGAAATGTATTTTATTTTGCTTGAGTTTGTTTTTCTTTTAAACAGTTTTGCTTTATTCTGAGAAAGTGTTGCTTTATCTTTATGAAACAAAACTAATACCATATTTAAGGCTGCAAGGCACAATGCATTCATTGTACACAATCTGAGTTCAAAGTGCCTCAGACACCACAGACACACTCTCATCTTGTCTCCAGGAGGAATGTTTGAAACAGTTTATATCCTCAATCGAAGCATTGTTTAACTTCATGAACTCAAGAACAATGACCCTCATGTTTGTCTGATGAGTCCATCAGAGTCATCCAGACTGCAATATCAAAGTATTAAAGAATATCAATGTTTCTAATCTAGGAACTTCAGATCTGGTACAATGAATGTATTGTGTGTTATCAGAAAAAAATCCCAAATTTGAATCAATAAAGTATATCTTATCTTATCTTAAAATAAAATGCATACATGAAAGCCATGTTACTGATACTGCTGGAGGAAATCTGAGTAGTGTGTGTCGAGACAGCTGTCAGAGTGTTTGACCTCTGGCCAGCATCAGTCAGGTTAATCACACCGTTGAACTTTGTGAGGGTCTAATGTGGCCTTGGGGAAGGAATGAACAGCCATGTAATTCTTCTGTGACTGTGATCACCGAGGAGGGAGAGCCTGTAGCTGCTGAGCTACAGGAAACACTGTGAGAACACGCTGACTATCATTATTAGCTTAAAAATTGTAAGGGAATTCATGAATTGCTGAATGTGTGTTGCAGAGATATTCTGTTATCCTTTTGGGCATCCAACCAAACCTTATGACAGATAAACTGCTTCGTTACACGGACCCAAAAGATGCATCATCGTTATGATCACATAAGCAAGTATTACGCATTACAGTATAATTTTTGGAGATTGGTTTAGAGGCCAACTTTCCAGAAATGGATGCAAACATTCATAAATACCAAAATGATCTGTGTATCAGCTCCAGTGCTCCATGCCAACAGTTTATACTCAACAGAACCTTCCTCACACTGTCTTCACTGAGAGGACTCACTGTCTATCAGAGAAACTGTCCTTAATCAGACACCGTAGGGTTATACTGCTAGTGAATCAAATCATATCCACCTCATGTGCTTTGTAATATTTACCCTACACTCATCGCCCACCTCTGCTGTTAAAAAACGGACAGCAGTCCCTGAAATATAAGAACTGATGTTCGGGGGTAAGGTTTAAAGGCTCTGCTGTTGTCACGCTGTCTTTAACCTGTTAAGCCCTGAGCCTGTTTCTCAGGTCTCAGGCTCGAAAATGACATTGCCAGAACAAATGACCATACTGTATCTTCCCTTCTAAAAGGGTTAAATTAATAATCTTTTTTCTCAAAGCAATGATAAACCTGTGAGTTGGATGTAGAAGAGTCAGAATCAATATAGAATGTTGTTATTTTAAAGTAAATTCAGATTGAACATAGTAATTATAGTGTCCGTCCACAAAAAAAACATTACTTATAGTGAAAAACACCCTTGAATGATGGGATAGTAGAGTAAAAGCTTTAGGAATCCAAACTATAACATATAATAAGTACCCTGTATCAAGATTGATGCAAAACAAGTGAAATTGTATCTTTTTAGAGAAGTTTAGCAACAAAAGAAAACACCTTTGGGGTAATTTGGGTGGATTTGCCGTTTCTCTGGAACCCATTGGTCGATTTTGGTGATTGACATCTCTTTTGAACCGTTAGAGCCAATAGAATCGAAGGGGAAGCTCCACATTCACACACACGTTTCCATTGGGGTTGTGAGAGTGACGCGCACGCAGTCGAAAGCTATGTTACGCTCTGAAAACTGAAAACTGAAACCTTGGCTCAAACTAGTAAATATCAAGATGGATCATCTGTAATAATTTCAAAGTGACACAGACACATTGGATTAACCATTGGATTAACCTTCAGCAGCGTTTTTATCCTTTTGATGCCATCGAACGCAACTTTTGATCAGAACAACAGCAAAGGTAAGACTATTCGCGTGTTTGCTCCGTAAAGCTACGTTGTGTGATGTCTGGGTTCGTATCCCATGCCGCAAGTTTTGATCGCAGTGATGATACTTATATTTCTGCTATCTGTGGAGTCTCAGCTTGCTAGCTCATGTCTTGTTTGTGCAGATCCGATAAGTGGTGGAGTGTTTCTACCGTGAGTTATGTGCTAAGTTCGTTAGCATTTTTTCGCTCAGGGCTGATTCAGAGGCTCGGCTAAAAAAAAAAATCATATCGTCAGTTAGCTGAGTTTCTTCCCGTTAAGTGGATATGGCACATTCATAGTTTGTTAAATGTTAAGAAGCCCTCAGACGCTGTTTCTTGCAAGATGTTGCGTTTTGCCCCCACGGGCGGGGCTTAACAGGTTAAAACTATAAGCAAAAACTTTACCTTTACTCTTTTATCCAAGTGTTAAGTTTTATTATATTTATTTTAATAAATCTTACCTTTCTTTGTAATTTCGCCAACATTTTACCCACTAAAGTATTTTCTTGAGTGTTTCTTGTACTATCAGACTTCATTTTAGCAATGTCAAAGCAATCTTAAAACTGAGCAGTTAGACAACATTTTTAATTAGATCCAAGTTGTAATGAACTAGAATTATCCTCGGAGTGCATGGCATTTACTACCAGTATTCTTTACAGATACAATATTACAAAATCATAACTTATTGAACTATTGAAGATGATTAACATGCTTTCACCCAAACTGGAGCAACATGTAAGCATGGAGTACTACGGCAAATCAACAGGATCATTGTGTCTTCATGTTGTCATCAGTGTCTGAAGTCTATATCGCTGTAATGCTGAGTCATGGTGCTGACCTTGTCGTCACAGCTGCAGCCCAGGTCGTCTGTCCCTGCCGGGGCCAGGGCCGAGGACAATGGTCTGGACACCTCCTCGGGCATGGTGGCTCTGTGGGGGGGGCTCCTCAGCAGGTGGTTCATACTGCCATGGGTTCCATTGTTAGGAGCTGGTTTCAGACCCAGAAGATCTGAGAGTGGGAGAGCCAGTTTCACCGCAGAATCAGAATCACAATTCCTTTATTAGTCCTGCAGCGGGGGATCTTTACAGTGTTACAGCAAAAGGGGTATAGCAGCTAAAAAGGCGACAATAATGAAGAGTAGGCTAACTTATTAATTATAAAGAATAAAAGCACACATAAGTAATAGTATACAAAATAAAGACAAACAATTACATATCCATGGCTGAAAATGAGTAGCAGCAAAAAATAACTAAGTGACATAAGTAACAGATGTAACATATGTTTTTGTGATTATTGCACAGTGTTGCAAAAAAAGTGTCTATCATTGCAGGTTCATTGCACAAGGTTGCAGCAGTCTGTGTTGTCTGTGTCAGCTCCCAGAGACAGAGAAACAGACATTACGGTCCAAGATATCTGGAATCAAACACTCAGAGCAAAGCACACAGGGACGCAAAAATATGTCTTACCACACATGACGTTATAAAGCTCAATGTTTTCGAAGGCTGGGACTTTAGTTTTGAATTTAAATGTAGGTCCATACCCCAAGAAAATAGTCTGAAAATGAAAATGGATTTGTTACAACAACGTTAATGTTTCAGAATGAAGGCCTAATTATTTGGCCTATTAAATCAGTGGAATAGTTCATACAATGGAGGTATAATCAGTGTTACAGGACAATATAGATTATGAGAGTACCTGCATGCTGTTGATCTTATTGTCGTATCCATGGTCACCAGCGAAGCCGCAGTGCCTCTTCCCCTCAGGGACCTTCCTGTATTGAAGAATAGGAATTATTGTATAGGCGCACATTGTTGTTAGTTGGATTTAACAAATGGAATGACGTATCATATATTTAAAAATATCAAAGTAGCGACATAAGCTATGTCATTTAAATATGGCAAAAATCCACACTTCCAGCATCCATACACTTTCTAGGTTTTTTGCAACCATAGAAAGTGCTTTTTACAGAACATTCATGTATCTGCTCCTCAGGAGGATCAACACTCTGGGTTTCACTATTTTGCACTTCGACGTGTTGACCAAGCTAAACAAGCAATTTTTTTTATTTTAAATTTCTCTTCGCGATTCTGAAAATCCTACACACCAATTCATGCCAAGCTGTGTTCAAATAAGGGAATTTGTAAAGAGATGTTTCGAGCTAGACTTTTGAAAATCTATGAAAAACTGTTCAGGATTAGTGCTTCCTTGAAAAACAACATGGTGTTATTTTTTTTCTTTCATGCTGGTAGATAGAATAGAATGGGAGGGATGAAACCGCAGGGCAGGGCAGGAGGTGAACATTGCATAAAAGTCAAATAAATCATGAAGGGTTTCACCTCAAAGGTTTCCAATCATTAGACGTTTTAGAAAGGTTCAAGTTTAACTTCAGTATGTTTTTATTATTCAGCTACTTAAGCCCTCTTCCCAGGAAAAGCACTCCTTAACAACCCCCAGCCTCAGTCCTGAAAAAAGGCCACTTCGTGCTAAGTGTGTTTTAAAAACGACTGACTACTGTGTGTGTGTGTGTGTGTGTGTGTGTGTGTGTGTGTGTGTGTGTGTGTGTGTGTGTGTGTGTGTGTGTGTGTGTGTGTGTGTGTGTGTGTGTGTGTGTGTGTGTGTGTGTGTGTGTGTGTGTGTGTGAGTATGTGTGTGGCGGGGGGGCAATGTCGGGTATGAAGCCACAAGCATGTGAAAAATGTAAATGACTAGCTGACAGGAAAATAAGACAAACTCAGTGTTTCATTTCGTGCGAACAGGTAGTGGTTTAGGATTTATGCTGTGTGTGTGTGTGTGTGTGTGTGTGTGTGTGTGTGTGTGTGTGTGTGTGTGTGTGTGTGTGTGTGTGTGTGTGTGTGTGTGTGTGTGTGTGTGTGTGTGTGTGTGTGTGTGTGTGTGTGTGTGTGTGTGTGTGTGTGTGTGTGTGTGTGTGTGTGCGTTGTAAGCCGAGGTTTGTTTTCACTTTTCAGCGCAGATGACCTCATGGTTTACTTCAGGGTTCCCCAGACTACGGCCCGCGGGCCGCATACGGCCCGACACGCCTCTTTGACCGGCCCTCCACCTCTCTGCACCTCACCATTTGAACTGGCCCAAAGAAGAAAGAAAAAAAATTATAAAATATTTTTTAAAATATTTTTTTTTAGTTGTCCAACTTGTTTTGTGAAATAATAACATGACTCTCCAAACGAGGGCGGTAATCGCTGTTCATTCCGTCACCTGAGATTAGAACAACTCGAGGCCGTCAGTATGTAGTGGCCAGAGCGGCTCTGGTAGTGGCCATGAGCCAAACAGTGGAACTGTCAATCAGATCGCCAGCGCCTCTATCACGCTTTAAAAGCAACGTTATGTAACGTTCTGGTTGACATCTGTTACATTTACATCTTGTTTTTTTAACACTAAAATATTTTTTGATTAACCATTTATATTTTATATAATTTAATATGTGTGTCTGTATTATTTATATGACGTATGTTTATGACCGAATTTCCGCCACCTTACAAGCTGATCGAAGTCATGCGCAGAAAATATTATGCTACAGTTGAACAGCAGTGTAATGGCGTGCAGTAAAGTGAGGAAAATTGACAGAGAGTGTCGGGTTTTTAAAGAACAATGGACCAAGGATTATTTCTTTGTTCCATGGAAGGACCGTGCCATTTGTATTATATGTAAAGAAAATGTGGCCGTGTTTAAAGAACACGGCCACATCAACCTTCGCCGCCATCACGAAACCCGGCACAGAGAGTATGCTAGCTTGAGCGGGCTAGCGAGAGATGATAAGGTTCGGCGTCTGAAAGGCGGACTAGCTGTTCAACAGGATGCCTTCCTTCGTCAATCCCGGGTCAACCTGGCTGCTGTCCGAGCTAGCTACAAAGTAGCTAACCTACTGGCTACCCACGGCAAGCCGTTCACAGACGGAGAATTCAGGAAGGCCATGATGCTGGCTGTGGCCGAGGAGGTGTGTCCCGAGAAGACAGATGCCTTCCGTGGGGTGAGTCTCTCAGCACAAACGATGACGAGACGAATTGAGGAGATGGGGGGAAACGTGTTTGACCAACTGAGAGAGAGAGCCGCAGAATTCAAGTGTTTTGCTTTAGCCATGGATGAAAGTAATGGCGTACAGGACACGGCACAACTGTTGATTTTTATTCGTGGAGTCAACACACGTTTTGAAGTGTCAGAGGAGCTGGCATCACTGAGAAGCCTAAAAGGCACAACAACTGGAGAAGACCTTTTTGTCGAAGTGTGCAAAACAATGGGCGAACTTGGTCTGCAATGGGCTAATTTTGCCAGTGTCACTACAGATGGTGCGCCTAGCATGGTCGGATCTACGAGGGGTCTAGTAGGGCGCTTGAACGGCGAGTTCGAGGAACGAGGTCTCGCCCCACCGATTCAAGTCCACTGCCTGATTCACCAGCAAGCGCTGTGCTGCAAAGTTTTGAAGTGGGCGTCTGTGATGAAGGTGGTTGTGCACTGTGTCAACTACATCCGGAAAAATGGGCTGAAACACAGGCAGTTCCAGGCCTTTCTCTCCGAGCTGGGGTCTGCTCACCAGGATGTGCTGTACTACACCGAAATCCGGTGGTTAAGTCGAGGCAAAGTATTGCGCCGTGTCTACGACCTGCTGCCCGAAATCAACACCTTCCTCCAGTCTAAAGGTGAAACGGTACGGGAGCTGACCGACCCGGAGTGGAAATGGGACCTCGCGTTTTTAACTGATGTGACTGAACTGTTGAACCACCTCAACCTACAGCTCCAAGGCAAAGGGAATCTCATCAGCGACATGTATTCCCACATAAAAGCATTCAAGGGTCAAACAGCAGCTCCTTGTGCGACAGGTCCAAAAGCTGGACTTCACACATCTCCCTGCCACCCAAAGCTACTGCGCCGAGAAACCAGCCGCCCCTTTCCCAGTCGCGAAGTGCAAAGATGCCCTGGAGAGAGTGTTCAGTGTGTGCTTCCGCGAGCTTCATGTCAACAACAAAGACATAAGTCTGTTCCAGAACCCCTTTGCTGCTGACATTGACGACGCACTTCCCTCTCTTCAGTTTGAACTAGCCGAGCTGCAGAATGGTGATGTCCTTAAAGACGCATTCAAGCCTGACCACCTCCTTGAGTTCTATGCTGAGCTACCAGGGGGCACTTACCCAAACATTAAACAACATGCTCTGAAGATGTGTACCGTTTTTGGCAGCACCTACACCTGCGAGCAGACGTTTTCCCGCATGAAGCAAATAAAAAATCCAACGAGGAACAGACTCTCAGATGAACATTTGCATCAAACTTTGAGACTGGCAACCACTAGGCTACACCCAGACATCGGACTTCTCACCAGCCAGAAGCAAGCACACAGTTCACACTGATATGGTAAATATACTGATTTTAACTATTACAATTTTATATGGCTGTAAACATGAACTATGATTTTTTGATGAAATATGATTAATGTTTTTAATGAATTTTAATGAATAATGCTACACTGTATTTGTAAAATCACATCACAAGGAACAACAGGCAGCATATTTATGTAATTTACTGAATGTGTCCAATGTCATCCCTTTATGCCAGGTTTCCAGGCAGTAAGAGAGGGGACTGCAACTGCTGACCTCAAAGATCACTGCCCATCCATCCTTCCTTCCACCCTGGCTACAAGTACCAATTCAGTTCACCTACTGCACATATTGCTGACTTCCCATTCTGTTACTCTCTTCTAGTTTAACCTGCCGAGGGTTTACTGCTCAGTCTCTCCTCCCAATCTCTTCTCTCAGCATCTGCCTCTCCATCGTTGTCTCTCTCTCTCCCTCTCTCTCCTCTCTCTCCTCTCTCTCCTCTTTCTCCTCTTTATGCACTGCCCCTCATCTCAATCTCCTATTTCAAAGGGATGATAATTGTGCTGTAAAAGTGTTTGGGTGCTCATTGCATTTTCACCTTGAACAAAAAAAATCTCACCTGAATATACAAATAAGAGTTGGTTAGTTGATATATTGTTCACCAAGTTTCTTGTCTTGATGATTTCTCATCTCACTGCAATATAGGCCTACCATTTCTATTGTATCACTCATAAACTGTCAATCACCATGTTTTTCTAACCTTTCCTTGCTATTTTTACATGGTTGTTATTAGAAAATAAAAGGAATACCTGTGGTATTTCAAATTGAAAAACATGTGAAGTACTCACTTCTTTTGCAAATCACTTGTAATGATGAACTATTTTGTGCTAGAAATTATGGCTATAACAGGCAGTGGCCTAGTATACAGCCCACATGATCGATCCCGGCCCCTCATCACAGTCAGGAACGATAATGTGGCCCCCAGAGAAAAAAGTTTGGGGACCCCTGGTTTACTTTGTCACTGAATCACTGCGGTCACACTTTTCATCTCTCAACATCAAAGTCCCCTTCAGCAGATGCATTTCAAGAAAATATCTATGGTTTTCACACGAGTGTGGCCCATAACAGAACATGTTAAAACATATTAGCACTTCATATGTTAATGGTGTTATAAGCAGCCCATCATTAAATGTATCTTTTAAGTAAAGCAAGATGTGCAGTAAAAAACTCAGATGATAGGTGGGCTGCCACATCACTTCCTGCTAGTAAAAGCAGCCAAACATTTGAGTCAATTAGTCACTTCTACAGGAGAACCCTGATCATCTAAACATTTTAATAATTACGGGGGATGGGGGAGACATGGATCAATTGACAAAAAAACAATTGGGACCCAATTGGATTTTGGAATAGTTCCGAAAATGATAACAAAATGGCATAGCATGATGGCAAACATACGTTTATGATACGTTTTGTTCAGCAGGATCGTATCGAAACTTTTATAATAGTTGAAGCGTAAATGCAATCAGCAGAATCAAAAAGCTAATGCTAGGCTACAAACAAACAACATCACACTTTCATGGCTGCACTTCACCAGCGCTAAGCTAAAGGCAGTGTTTGGCGACGTTTAGTCATCTCATTTAGTCACTTATTAGCAACTTTTTTTATGACACATAGCAGCTTCAACATTCACCAGTGTGGTTTTTATTGACGTATTTTATGTCGTTGAACAAAACGTATTTTTCTTTTCAATTGGCCATTCAAAAACAATTGTATTTGGGACAGGGGAACGGGAAATGTTCAAATGCTGACTCATTTCCGACTTTTAGGACTCATTACTGCTCCTGTCCAATTTTGTTGACGTTATTTGTACTTCCTGTTGCAGTGGTTGTACTGTACCTGGCAACGTGCCACTTCCTCTCCACCAGCAGGTGGATGTC
>NC_136905.1:38598715-38675298 GCF_949606895.1 Notothenia rossii
CCCACCAGGATGATGTTGACACAGCGGTGCAATTTCATCTGTTTCAGTCCGTCCATCAGTTGGCCAACAATCCTGTCAATCAGTCTCAGAGGGCTGTTCAGCTGAAACACAGGAAGTGAGTGTGTGTGATGTGATGCCACACGATGCACACAGAGAGAGAAACTATATGGGTGTGTGAGTATCTTTATGTGCTTTCCATGTAAAAACACACATTCCAGTCCACACGCACACAGGTGCTCACCTCGGCGCTCATGGGCCCCACTTTGTGTCCGTATGTGTCCGGCTGTTCAGAGTGCATGGCGTACACGTAGGGGCTGGAACAACATCACATCACATTGGAAAAGAGTTGAGCTACACTTATCAACATTAAATGCTTTTCGGAAACAGCTGCTTCACGGTGTTTTGAAGTGGTGGAAACCTAGTCCATTTACTCAAGTACTGCACTGAACGACCTTACCTGATTATTGTTATTTGATAGTACTTTAAACATGAACTTGACAGTAATGTTTACTAATTATTTATTCAGATTTTACATTAAATTTAACAAAGAATGATATGATCCATTTCAGACGTCTCTGAGTTGAGAGAGCTTTCCCCATTTAAATCACAGTCTAAAGCTTAAAGACTTCAACTCATCCAATATTTTACATAAAAGAGAATAATTAAAAAAATATATACACATTTGTTTAAAATAAATGTTTTTTTGAGTTGCTGACTGTAAGATGTTAAAACGGTTAAAATCTACATTTGATACAACAATAAATGCAATGCACAGACTGATGTCTCAGTAATAATTATTCACTGCAGAACAATTTATTTTAGTTTGATACTTTAAGTAGCTTGCTGCTAATACTTCTGATCTCATAAGATGAATTTGCTTTTTGTATTCATTATATTGAAATGGGGAGTGAGAGGGGACGACATGGAGCAAAGGTCCATGTTTCTGACAGAAACACACTCACTCGCAAATGTAAATTTCCTTTCTGAACATCCAGTTGTGATACTTGATTTCATTACAGGATGTGAAACAGCTGATGGGATATAGTGAAATTGTTTGCTCATACTCTTACTTTAGTGTGGCTACAATGGAAACTAGAGTGTGAGACAGACAAACGTGAGAAAGGATTTCACCTCTCGCCTTCAGGGAGGTGGAGCCACTGTAGCATGGTCAGAATCCGCCTCTCCAACGGGATGGACCTGGAGCATAAAGACACACAGGGAAGGGTCACATGGTTAACATTTGAAGAAATCCATAGCGGCAAGTGACAAACAAGCCACAGACAGAGTTAGAGCAGTAGACTGTGGTGCTGTCTTTATCCATCATTAACATCAAACTGTTCCTTCTCCTCACAAAGAGCTTCATTAAGCTGGGGTTGTAGATTAGAACCCTCTCACTGTTTAAAGTGTCTCAAAGTCAAATGCTCGCTGTGTGGTGACGAGGCCACCAACCCAGCAGCTGGCTGTCACACAGGCCACAGCTGTCAGACATCAAGCCCAGGATGCAGGCCCTGAGTGGGGCTTGATGCATGAGGCAGTAGGGTGGAGGGGGAGGGGGGGCAGCATGGAGTACTAAGGAGGACTGACAGAAGCTCTCCCTCCTTGTTGATCCTCTTCTCTCCATGTTCACACACTCCCCCCATTGTCTGTTTGAAAAACTCTACTTTCCTTATTCACTTCTATCCAGAGGTGGAAGAAGTACTCAGATCTTCTACCTCAGAAGTAGAAATACTAAAGTGTAGAAATATTGTATTCAAAATGTTACTCAAGTAAAAGTACAAAAGTATTAGCATCAAAATATACTTAAAGTGCCAAAAGTAAAAGTAGTCAATTAGGCGCTTTCACACCGGACTACTTTTCCCCGTACTTTTCCCGTTTAGTTCCGATAGTTCCTTGGATTTTGCGTTCAGACCAAAAAGAGAACTTAGTTCACGAAAACGTTTCCCCCTTTTTTAGTGCCTGCTAGAGAGGTGGTACTTTCCTGGGGAGAAAAAAGTTCCAATTTCTGATTGGCTGAGCGAATTGCAAACCACACCCCGTAAAACCATAAAGGTTTTGTGAAGCCGCCGTTGTATTTGCTGGCATTAGCATTATTAGCATTAGCCCCGCGCACCAACAGAGAGAGAATAACTTATGGCAACACAAAAAAAAACATGGGAGCGGTGGAGATGAGGAGGTGTCAGCGTTCTGGCGATTTACTCTGAAGGCTTCAGTAGAAGCTGCTGGGAGTCCCAGCAGCTTCTACTGAAGCCAGTCCCCAACTCCGGGGACCTCCGGCCGGGGACTTCGGGTGGCAGTATACGCCGTGAAGTTGTATGCGGCCTGCCAGTAAACCCAAAGCAGAAGAAGAAGAAGCGACGTCAGCGGCTTCATTTGCATAATCTTCCCTCAGGGACTTATTCCGATGTGAACCATGGTGTGAACCATGGTGTGAACCATGGTGTGAACGCGATCTGCTGTTTAGTTCCGGGAACTAAAGAGTTCCGATGAACTAAGTACTGGGAACTAAGTATGGCAAAGTACTTGGTGTGAAAGCGCCTATTGTGCAGATTGGTCCATTTCAGAATAATATGTATGATATGTTTTATAATGATTGATCATTAAAGTGTTCTCAAAGCTGGTAAAGGTGCAGCTAGTTTGAATGACTTTGTATACTGCAGGGTAACTTGTGAATTTACTCCAGGTGGAACTAAAGTCTGATTTAACACTTTTCAAATCATTCATCCAGATCTGTAAAGTAACTAAAGGTATGAAATACATGTAGGGGAGTGAAAGTACACCATTTAGCTCTGAACTGTAGTGGAGTAGAAGTACACGATTAATCAAAAAGAACCTGGACTGAACATTAATATAATATTTGCACTGTATGTATACAAGACTTTTGTCGCACTGCTACCAGCACATTTACATGTATATTTAACCTTTATACATATCTGTATATAGATTCACCTGTTTATAATTCAGAGTTATTGTCATTTTATCTGTTTTATGTATTAATCGATTTTTATTCTTGTTCTTCCTATGTGTACTATCTTTGTTTCTTTCTTATTCTGTTGCTGCTACGACACCCGCATTTCTCTACAGGGATCATTAAAGGTCTATAATATCTTATCTTATCTTAACCTCTGAATTGTAGTGGGATAGAAGTACAAAGTAGCAAAACATTTAAAAACTCAAGTAAATTACTAGTCTCTCAAAATTGTACTCAAGTGTGCTACTTGAGTAAATGTACTAAGTTACTTTACACCCCTGCTTCTATCTCTGCTCTCCCTGGGGTTAGGGGGACCACCCAGAAAGCTGAACCCAGCAAAGACCTTCCACCAGTCAGCCAACCATTTAGCAAACCTCCCAGCTCCCATCACCATGCTGTCCCACTGTGGCACTGTAACCCTGTACTGTGTTGTTAAAAGGCTTCCTGTCTCTCCCCCTCTGTCCTCTGCACCGTCTCCTTCTCCTCTCCTCCCTTTCTTCTCCCTCCTCTGTCAGTGCCCAGTGTAAGGAGAGCAGTAAACCACACTGCTTCCATAGAGTGGCAAGTCTATGACCCTGGTTCACAGGAGTCGTGCATAGTGTAAACAGACCCGTTTGCTCAAATTGCTGTAAAAACAGGCCTCAGCTGAGATGTGCCCCCCCTGCTCCATCAAAGCCTGCTCTGTGCTGATTAATGTGGGCTGTGTTGTGTTCACAGGCTGTAGGGTTAGCGCAGCAGGAACATGAACAGGCATGTTCTGATCACTTCCTCTGAAAAACTTACACCACCAAATGATTAACACTGATGAATTATCAATTAAACATAATGCATCTGCAGGGGCCTTAACAGCACTTTACACCCAACCTTCTTTGTTTTTAGTTTGGTGTTTGGGGAAATGAGAACAATACCACATGAGCTCAGGTGGAACCTCATCAGGACTACACATCATATTCTACAGACTTGATCAAATATCTTTGTAAGGAACAGATTGTCTTTAAGAATCACACCATGATCATTTTAAATATATCTTTCAATGATAATCAAATGAATGATGCCAGAATGATCAATCCCTCCATTATTCGTTTTTTTTACAATTACAATATCAAAATAATAGATTTGGCAGAAATGACTCATGGTTGGAAAGCATCCAATACTAATACATTACAATTTAATTATTTACATTTCAACAAACAGTGCATTCAGTATAAAAAAAACATCAACATCTGACTCCCTGTAAGTCCTGTTTACAATGCCTGACTCATTTGAACAAATATAAATATGCCAAAGACAACTTTTCCAGAAAAGCAAAAACAGTCATTGCAGAGTATCCACCAATCCGTGATATGTACTAAGTAGAAATAAGATTAAATAGTAGTAGAAAACTAATGGAAAAAAGGAAGAGGTTTACTGTCACTTTGTGGAAGATTGTCTTTTTGGACATCCAAGTGTGGGAAGTGTATTCAGAAAGAAAATGTGCGACTGAATACTCACACAGGCCAGAAGAAGGTGGCAGCCTTCACTCCCTGTTTGAGCGCGGTGATCCAGATCTGTGAGAAAAACAGAACAGTGTCATTTTGTATCGCTCTGTTAGAAGGAGACCACAGGAAAACCAAGGTCATGCTGGAGTAGCTACAGTACACCGAGAAGGATATCTCTCGGTGGGAGTATATGGAGTACTAAATCTCACAATAACTGTTATTATATCTATTATTATTACTACTATGTCTTTATTTAAAAATGACCATGTATAAAATGACATTTGTCTCAAAAAGAGAAGAGATGCCAGATTATAGCTAGAGGCTAATTTCCATCCATCCATGAACTTGGTGTCCATAGAGCATTTTGAAAAACACAGGTAAATACTGATGCTATATTCTATTCAGTTTGTCCAATTTGTGAAACAACAAATCAAATCATGTGGAAAAGCCCCTTTACTAGTACCAGACAAATGTAATGTCAACGTTGGTGGACCAAATCCAAACCTCAGTCAGCCAATTTCACAGTTTTTTTCAATTTGCACATCCTGATATTTGTACTTGACTAAATTAAAGACCCAGAAACCACTTTTTTAAAAGCTAAAATAGAGTTGAAAGTTAGGACAGTCGACAAAAATGTTCCACGGCCCCAGCTTTTGAACAGTTACACCCCTCCCCAGCTTCAGATCAAGGTGTGCTCTGTATCTATGCAACTATTGCCCAGTGTAAAACCCCACAGGAGCTATGCGGTCCCCTTTTAGGTTTTGAGCATCCAGACTACTTTCCCCTCGCTTAAGAGCTGAGGTTCAGTACCTTCAGGCAGAGTTGGCAGAATGCCTTTTTCCCTCTCTGAGAGTGGCCTGCAGCTTGCACACTATAATGTTCTAGTCCTTGTTAGGGGATTGAAAACGAGGGTTCCTTAAATAATCACACGTCCTGGATGTTGTTGGTGGCACAGGAGATCTAAAAAATCTGCAATGCCAGCAGTACTGAAGTGTAAAAGTGTCAGGCAGTAAGATCCACATCCTCTGGTGCTAAGGGAAAGCAGCGTGTGGTAAGCCAACCTCCCAGCTCTCCCCAGCAGCACTTTAGATATTTCCAACCAGCCTCGATCCCTGGTGCCAGTCCCAATGCCATCTGGTTTTCTGCGCCTGTAAGCTGGCAGTTGAGAGCAGCTTTGTCTCCTGGGCTGAGCTGAGGATTGGTTTGCTCCTAAGAGGTCAGTTTTGAAATCCATTGCATGGGTCCTCATCTTGCCCAGACTGGGGGGACTGTGCCATCTCTCCAGGTTTAAGAAGAAAGACATCTGGCGTCTCTTTTTTTATTTGGAGGAAGACCTATTTCATTTTCTTTTGCAGGAAGAGCTCAACTCTCCTTCTGCAGCTGTTGACCAGCAGATGGTTTAGAGTCTCTGTAAGCCCTGTTCCATGTTTTTAATGCTGGCTTCAATTTCCTCAACAATTGCCACATAGACTGAGGTGGCAAAAAAAAATTGCTCATTACTCAGTAAACAGTCAACAAATCTTAACTGACCATACACATAGGGGTAAAAACAATCAGCTGGTGAACCCGTTTAGCAGGGACCCGAAAATCCTTAAAAACTCCACCTTCACCACCACCACTCAGGCTCACAATCACTGGACACAGAGAGAGAGGAGAGGAGAGCAGAGAAGAGGATAAGAGAGGAGGAGAGGGGGTACTCACTGGCTGTCCTCCCCACCAGCGATGGTTGAGTTTCTCTCGGCTCCTCAGGGTGAAGGTGGCATCAAACACAGGGTCATGCATGGAGTTACCAATGATACCATGAGACTCTGGGTAGAGACCCTGAAACCCATTTAAACTGATTTTAGGATTAGGCCAATATACTGTAATAACTGTACTTCACTGGTCTTCTTTTCAATGTTCCTGTTACAATGCTTCAGTAATGGACTGTCCATGCACTACATTCTCATATACTCATGCACTACATTCTCATATACTCAACTTCTGTTTGGATGTTGGTGAACTGTACAGCATTAATTAGCCTATGTTTAGCTACAGTTACTTTGGACCTTATGTGAATGTTAGCATGTTAGCATGTTAGAATATTAGCACTTTCTTATTATAACCTACTAGTAGGCCCTATTAGATATTACAGCTATCAGATGCTTGCCATAAAAAAGCATTACTAAAATGTCAACATTACATCATACTTACAGCATACTCAGTGAAACATGCTAGCTAATTCAGCTACAGCTACAATTAGTTAGCCTCAACTGTACTTTGAGCTGGATGCTAGTGTTAGCAGAACATTTGATGATACAGCTGAGGTTAACAACTGGAAACTGACTTATTGATGGCAACACTTACAGTAGCCAGAGAGTAGAGGTTGGGGAAGGTCTTCGATGGGTAAACAGGCCTCATGTATGGAGCATGGGTTCCACATGTTCCTGAAAAGGAAAGCCTTACCTTAGCATTGAGCAACCCATATTATATTATAATAACGAAATTATAGTCACAACATTTATTTAATCTATTGATTCGTGTTCGCCAACAGGATTTTCGCGTCACACAGAACGATTTTAAAAGCAATGTATTTCTATTGGTAGTAGCCTATGTTTCGTGCCTGCACCACGTCTTTTTGTCCGGTCGGGTCTTGGAATACCAGAAGCAGTGTGGTTCATAAAAACATTTTCTTACTCAATATCTTACCTTAAGCCTAACCCTAACCCTTTTATTTTGAATAGTATAATGTCTGAGTTGTTTTGCAATCCGCGAGGAAAAGAAATGGGGCTCAGAGCCTCAGAATACTGAAATCTGTATTTTTTTAATCTTTTTTTTTTCCTTCTAATTTGTTATTATTTGGTGCAAAACATGGGTGAAATCGTGTCAATGAATCAATAGATTAATTTCGTGACTATAACACGACCTATCAGTTATAGCTTTTCTATGATCCTCGCTACATAAATCATCACATCAACAAAACCTACACATCTTTTCTCATAGTCCCATGCAGGTCTTACTCAGTTTCTCGATGTTGGGTATGACAGTGTTTCCTCTCTTCACAAAAGAAGCTCTAAATCCGTCCACAGACAGCATGATGAGCGGCGGCCGCACAAACCTGCACACACATATACCAGAGGAAGAACAAAAATGATAATGTGTAAAATCAAACTTGGTCAGTGTAGATTACCCAGCAAATCGAATATGAAACTGTTTTTATATTAACACAGATGATGTGAACATACCCAGCAGGACATTCAGGTGTCTTGATCTCCTCACAGTCGTCCTGCAGCCACGAGGAGTCTCCTGGAAGAACAGGAAGAACAGAGAGAGAAAAAATGATGATACAACATCACAAGCTACTGAATGGCTTGCTAATACATTGTTTTTGTATTATAGAAAAGGAAAGGACATTTTTTTAATAAGACTTATTCAAAAAGCAGCAGAATCTCTACTCAGAATCACCTATACCCTAACTTACATAAGTGTAGAACACACAGCTCCCTAAATGTTTAAAATATGTCTTTCTTTCTTTGTGTCCAAGCAGCCTGACTGAAGAGACACAGAGAGTAGTCCAGCACAAATCTGTCTGAATTCTACTGAAATCCTTGGTCAAATGTATTTTTGAGATCAGCGCTGATCTCTTTTCCCTGTTTGAAGTCTTTGTAATAATAATGCACATGCGGTTTGGTAAAACAGGTTATACGTTCTCAAGGAGAAATCCAACAGGCAAGTTTCTCTAAAGTATTCCCAGCTAGATAGATAGAGGTTAGCTAAAGGTACACTTATGGAATCTAACATATGACTGTAAAGTACATACTCAAGTAATGTAGGCTACTTAAGTATAATTTTGGGATACTTGTACTTTACTTGAATATTTCCATTGTACTTCTATTCCACTACATTTCAGAGGGAAATGTTTTACTTTTACTGCACTTCAATATCTCACACTGACATATTACAATTTACATCAACACGTGTTGATATGATAATATACTTAGGCTGGTCATTATATCACAGCTAAGGGTTTGGTTCGGCCCCTTAGCTGTGATATAAAGACCATATATCACGGCCTGAAGTGAGCTATTACTTTTATAAAAGTTAAACGGTTATCAAGTGTGGCAATATGAAAGAAAAACACACACTCTAATTTAAATAGTTTTTATTATTAAATAATGATGTTCAAAATAAAATAGTCCCTCCGTTGCCTTCTGCACGAAACATAGTGCGAGGTGGTTGCTATGCAACAACACTAACAGCTAGCGAATATATTAGACAGAGAGCGTTGATCCATTATTTGGCTATTTATTTACATTAATGTGTATGTTAATGGTTATTGTGCACCCACTGAAAAACTGTCCAGCATCAGTGGCATGGCTTACGTGGTTACTTGTATAGGTGGAAGTTGTTCTAGGCCAGGGGTGCCCACACTTTTTGAGCTTGGGAGCTACTTTTAATATGACCAAGTCCACATGATCTACCTACAAGGTCGCCCCTGCCCAATCTGTGTCGCGAGCAGGGGGGGGGATGCTAGTGGACAACAAGCGCCGGAAACCTCGCAGCGGTGGATAAACTGTGGCGTGCATACACTAATTCCACCGCATTAGCGCATCATAGCTTCAGATGAGGAGGTGAGGACCCTTCTTTTTTTTTTTAAATGCTATGCGATCTACACACACTACTTTTTTATCATATGTGGAGGAATACATGACTTGTGAAAAGTAACTACAATTCTACCCGTGATATACGCTCATTATATCACGGCTAAGAACCAATCAGATTGCTTGATTTGACTTGTCCGTTTCATAATGTCTATGTGATACTAATTTACTCAGTACTTTCCAAAACTTGCTCCATATTGACGAATTATAACATCAAAAAACTCTTGAATGTATTTTCTAAGGATACCATGCACTTGAATGTACTTGAATGTTCAGGACAGTGGCAGACCTTTGCACAGCGTCCTGTAGTTAGTACAACAGTCTCCTCGGGCCAGGCAGTCCTCAGAGCAGTGGCAGGCGTGATGCTCATTCCAAGTCTCCCCACATCGATCTTTACTGCACTCATAACCCCCCTCTGTGTACCGGGACATAGATGTTTACAGAATAATCAGCAGGGAATTTCAACAGTAGCTCCAAAAACTTTGATATATACACAATTCATCTCATACATCACTGCTGGAACCACCAGCGCAGAGAAATGAAAGATGATATATTAATTTAGCAGTGGTGTGGTTGCGTTCATACAGATGAACACTCAGCAGTTTTGGATTAACATTGACAATATTGCATGTTTTCTGGCCAAATCCTCCAGATGAGAACAGCAGATGACAGTTGTAGCTCAAAGAGAACCCGAGTATATCATCAGGTTCAGACCCAGGCAGGATTACAGTGGCAAGGCTGTGGTAAGCCATAGACCACCAGGCTGAAGGAGAGAACTTCAAATCAGACCACCTACACTGACGTGGAGGGCAGAGGGAAAGCTGCCCATAAACACGGAGAATAAGAAACAAACTATTCCTCACATCACAGCTAAGAAACCTGTTCAAACTGAATTGTACATCTGGACAATCGGGCTCAAGATCACACCTCAAATGTGATTTATTTGCTCTGATACTTGATCTGATCTTAAAATGGTTCACATTAGATTTAAACTCACCAATATGTAAGAGAGCCCTGGAGATTTCAAATTCAAACTGATTAGAACAAACATTCCTTCATTGAACATTATTACGCTCTGTCTTAATAGAATATATAGGGATACATGTCTCAAAAGTATGCCAACAAACTATAGGTTACTTACGTAACCCCAGTTCTCAGAGTAACATGAAGTGAGATGTCTCACTATGGGATGCGCCTCAACGCGTATGCACCAGAAGCATCAATCTCATTACGCCAATCCTGATTGGCTGGTGATCTTGACGCCAACGTCAGGGAATCCACCAACCCTATAAGTAGCTTGCGCCACGACGCAGGCGTCATTCAAAATAAGCACCTCTTCTCGCTTCGCCTCAGCAAGAAGGGCCGTCAGGTGAGACATCTCACTTCATGTTACTCTGAGAACTGGGGTTACGTAAGTAACCTATAGTTCTCATTCATAACACTCCGTTCGATGTCTCACTATGGGATATTGAGACTCCCGCATTGCCAGACATGCTTATCTCGAAAATCACCAACACAAAAACAGAACTTAACAGGTAGAACCCTGTCCCAATACGGGGCCCAGCACTGCGCGGGCCACACTTGGAGCAGAAACATCTAGCCTGTAAAAGCGGACAAAAGTGAGCGGCGAGGACCAGCTCGCTGCTGCACAAATGTCTTGAATGGAAACACCCTTGAACAAAGCCCAGGATGTAGCCAATCCACGAGTAGAATGAGCGCGCAGGCCCGTTGGTGCCTGCAAACCCTGGCTCGTATAAGCCAGAGCAATCGCCTCCACAATCCAGTGGGAGAGCCGTTGCCTGGTAACGGGCTTGCCCTTATGAGGGTTAGCCCAAGATACAAAGAGTTGGTCATTGCACCAAAACTCTTTCGACCTGTCCATATAAGTGCGCAAAGCACGAACCGGGCAAAGCAAATTCGGCCGCTGTTCCCCAGAGGAACCTAGCGGTGAAGGAAATGCCTCAAGGTCAATGGGAGTGCATGAGCCAACCACCTTAGGCACAAAGGCCGGGTTGGGCTTCAGCAATACTCTCGTTTGCCCCGGGGCAAACTGAGTACACGAAGGATGCACAGAGAGCGCGTGAATATCACTGACTCGTTTGGCAGATGCCAGAGCCAGTAACAACACTGTCTTCAGTGACAGGTGCTTCATGTCAGCGTCTTCCAGGGGTTCAAATGGAGCTCGAGCGAGCCCATCTAAAACCACTGTCAAGTCCCACAGGGGCACCAATGACCTGGAAACGGGGAGGAGCCGGCGAGCCCCTTTCATAAAACGGCAGACCAAGGGATGTTGGTTAGCCGTCTTTCCCCCAAAGCCCACATGGCATGCGGCAATAGCAGCCAGGTACACTTTGATCCTGGAGAAAGCTCTGTGTTTATCAATCAGATCCTGTAGAAATGATAGAATCACACCGACAGGGCATTGAAAAGAGATGTGTTTCTTTTGAAGACACCACTCCTCAAACACCCTCCACTTACAGTCATAGAGAGACCTGGTGGAGGAAGCCCTTGCACTCTGAATAGTGTTTATCACTTCCTGAGGGAGCCCAACTGTACTCAGGTTATACCACTCACGGGCCAGGCCCATAGCGCCAGGCGCTCTGGGTGTGGGTGAAAAATCATCCCCCCCGCCTGAGATAGTATGTCCCTGCGTAGCGGGAGCTGCCACGGCTGTCCGCACAGCAGCTGATATATCTCCGCCAGCCAGTACATTGCAGGCCAGTGTGGAGCTATCAGGATCAGTGTGTGGCGTTGTTCTCTCACTCTGGCCAGAGTTGGAGGTATTAGAGCCAGGGGTGGGAACGCGTACAGAAGGGCCGGGGGCCAAACGTGCGCGAGCGCGTCCACGCCTAACGGTGCATTTAGATCGCGCATTGAAAAGAACAGCTGACATTGAGCATTTTCTTTTGATGCGAACAGATCTACCGCGGCCCGGCCGTAACGCACCCACAGCTGACTCACAATCGTTGGATGTAGAGTCCAGTCTGCGTATAGTGGTGCACCTCTGGACAGCAGATCTGCACCGAGGTTCATCACTCCCGGTACGTGTGTCGCTCTCGGAGAGAGGAGACGTCCGCAGCTCCATAAGATCAGTTTGCGTGCCAGCATGTGTAACTGTAGAGAACGCAAACCCCCTTGGCGGTTTATATACGATATTGTGGTCGTGTTGTCTGTCCTCACGAGGACATGATGTCCCCTGAGAAAAGGCAGAAAGCGTCTTAGGGTGAGAAACACCGCTAAGAGCTCCAGATAATTTATGTGTGACCGTTGGAGGTCTCTGCTCCAGAGACCCCTCACAGGTCGACCTTCGTATATGCCCCCCCAGCCCGTCAGACATGCGTCCGTGGTGACCACCTTCCGCGATAAGACAGCACCCATAGGCACGCCTCGCACCAGGAAAGTCGGGTGCAGCCAGTGGCGTAGCGCCGTTACGCAGTGCACAGTGACCATCACTCTCCGCGCGCCATGACGCGCGGGGTTTAGTCTGAGGGCAGCTACCCAGCGCTGAAATTCCCTCATGTGTAAGCGGCCCAGACGTACTACTAGGATGGCTGACGCCATGAGCCCCAGTAACCGCAGACACGATCTGAAGAGAACATATTTGCGTGGCTGGAAACGAGCGAGGCAAGCCCTGAAGGCTCTCACTCTCTCCGCTGACAGGCGGGCTGTGAAGGGCACCGAGCTCAGGCGTAAGCCCAGGAAGAGCACCGACTGAGCTGGGGACAACATGCTCTTTTCTGTGTTTATTACAAAACCCAGGTCGAGCAGGTGTTTCATGAGGATATTCGTCTGCATAATAGCCTCCTGCTCCGACTGTGCCAGAAGGAGCCAGTCGTCTAAATAGGTTGCCAGGCGAATACCCTGTTGTCTTAACGGGGCTATCGCTGCTTCCGTACATCGTACAAACACCCGTGGGCTGAGAGACAGACCGAAGGGAAGCACTCTGTACTCGTAACAGACACCCTGAAAAGCGAACCTCAGATATTTCCTGTGTGGATAATATACTGGGATGTGAAAATACGCGTCTTTCAGGTCGATTGATGTGAACCAATCGTCCTGACGCACGAGACGCAGCAGGGATGTGTGAGTGAGCATCCGGAATTTGTATTTTCTGAGATACCCGTTCAGAGCCCTTAAATCTAGGATGGGGCGAATTCCATTCCCTCCCCGTTTGGGAACGAGGAAATATTTGGAATAGAAGCCGCTCTGACTCCGTTTGGAGGGTACGATGGATATGGCTTTCTTTTCTAGTAGCGAGAGAATCTCCTGCTCTAGAATGTGAGCCGACACTCCCCGGGCATGTGACTGCACAATGCCCGAGAAGCGAGGGGGGGTGACAGCGAATTGGAGTCTGTAGCCCCGTGATATCGTCTTGAAAACCCAAGCAGAGCATGTGAGCATTTTCCACCTTTCGCTCCTCAGAGCGAGCGGGGATGTCACCATATCTCTGTTGTCTGCACCCTGTGACCGCATTGGTTGTGTTATGGCGCCCTCTAGTGTCTGAACACGGTGGCGCTCTAGGGTGACAACCTCGGTCGACACTGCGCATGCGCGCGGTGATGGTGCGTTCACAGACCCGGCCACCGTCCGCATTCCGAGAGAGGCGTTCATAGCCACTCTCAGAAGCGGGGCAGTCACCTGACTGTTTATTGACATTATTATTTGTCTTTTTAATATTTTCGACTGTGCCCTTGGCTTTAAGCCTGGAAGCAACAGTGGCAAACATTTTATTTTTAGACCCTTGTGTGTGTTTGTGTGACTTGAACGACTGGCAGGAACTGTTGTCAGTGTTGTGAAGTCTGCTTCCCTCATGGCGCGAACTGGAGGATGATGTGCAGTCATCACCCGAGGCGGCGGGAAGGCGTGAGCGTGGTTGTCCCCCGGAAACACATGGGTGCTGGATACGTGCGGAACACGATCCAGGGCTGAAAGAGAACAGGAAACCTCCAGCCCTTTCCCCGAGGGGGGGAGGGAAGGCTGTCAGGCTGCCCTCTTCTTCTTCCTCGCCTGGTGACTGAAAGTCTGGGTCGGCGGCGCCTGTGTGGCTGCTGCCGGGACCGGGGACTTTCTTGGCCAATTCGTCCGCGCCTCGCTTCTCGGTGGGAGACCGGGGGCGGGCTGTGGCTTCTGCCATCTCGGGACCTTGAACAGGGCCGAGTGCGGGGTAGCCTGGGAGAAGGTCCGTCGCAGGACCGTTGGGGGCGGCGGCTGGGCTTTCCGAGGGAGGCAAAGCTGGAGAGCTTCATCCTCCTTCTTCTTGGCCTCACACCGTTGTTGCATGGAGGCAAGAGCGGAGCCGAATATGCCCTCAGGGACGATTGGCATGTCCAACACGTCCTCCTTTTCCCGGTCGGGGAGGTTTGTCAGGTTCAGCCATCTGGCTCTCTCCTGCACCACCATCATCCCTAGCGATTTGCCTGTGGCCTGGACTGCACAGCGCTGTACGCGGAGGCAAATGTCTGTGATCGCCATGATCTCCTCCCACACGGCCGGTTCAGGTTTCACCGTCATGTCCGCACACAGCTCCGCTTGGTACGCGGTTAGCATGGAGGAGACATTCAGCGCCCTGACGGACAAAGCAGCCGCTTTGTAGGCCCGTTCAGTCATTGCGGACTGGAACCGGTCCGCCTTTGTCGGCAGTGTGGGGTTCCTGCTCGGGGCCGCCGACAACCGCAGTTGGAGGTGGGCTGCCACAAGCGGCTCCATAGGAGGCATGCGGAGTAACCCGAGCTTCTCCATGCCCTCACAGTCCAGAGAGGAGGCTCCCTGGATTGGGGCCTTGCTGCTGAAGGGGCGGTCTCTCCAGGAGACCGACACCTCGTCCAGCAGCTCTGGAAATACGGGGAGAAGTTGCCTGGTCAGCCTCGCGGCTTGGGGCAAGTTCTTTCCCTCGTATCTAGACCTGGAGGGCTCTCTGGCCGCTTCAGGCCAGGGGATGTCCAGCTTGGATGCAGCGCGTTGGCACACGGCCTGCAGGTCCATGCTGAGGCGGGGGAGCGGTGGCTCGCCTTCGCCCGGGGAGGCGGACATGGCCCCAGGCTTGGCAGCCTGGGCAGACGAGACGAAGATGTCATCTTCGCCCTCGTCTGAGTCGGAAAGAAGAAACTCCGGGGCGTATTCTCCTTCCTCCTCCTCATAGTCCAGCTCCAGGACATCCTCCGCGGGTGAGACCATGGTGAGGTCCAGTTGGGAGCCCCAGCTTGACACAGCACGGGGCCCCCTTCCCGCGGCTGCCGCCGCCACCGAGTCCCAGCTTGACACAGCGCGGGACCCGGCACCCGTGGCGGTCGCCACCATGCCCTGCTCGCCGGCCGGCGAGTTTACAGGCATGAGGAGGTCTCGGACCGGCATGCTAGCTTGGCGTGCTAGCCGTCGGCGGCGGCTTTTGGCAGTAAAGCGGGAACAATGCCCGCACGCGCCGGGGGTGTCGATAGCCTCCTGGGCATGTTGCAGCCCGAGGCAAGACGAGCAGACCTGGTGTGAGTCAGTACTCGATATCTTTAGCCCGCAGCCGCAGAGCCGAGCCTCCAACACTCCGTCTCCTCTGGTGTGAGGGAGGGAAGAGTCCATCCTAGCTAGCCTTGGTGCGGCGTAGAAGGGACAAACGAGCAACAGGCGTGTTACCGTTTGCGGGAAAAATCCAAAAACCTTACCGTTATCCGTTGGAAAAAAACGGCAGGGTAGATTCTGATATTAACTGGAGTGTTAATAAAGGGAATTCCCGTGCGAAGCAAAAGTAGCTGGCGAGCGTCCGTCGACCGAAGGTTAGCTTCGTAAATCAGTCTGTGGACCGTTAAGCTAGCTAGCTACTGATCTTTCTCGAGATGTGCTCCGAAGCGAGAAGAGTTGTTTGAATGACGCCTGCGTCGTGGCGCAAGCTACTTATAGGGTTGGTGGATTCCCTGACGTTGGCGTCAAGATCACCAGCCAATCAGGATTGGCGTAATGAGATTGATGCTTCTGGTGCATACGCGTTGAGGCGCATCCCATAGTGAGACATCGAACGGAGTGTTATGAATGAGAACTGCAAAGTGGATTATGACTAAAGATGTATTAGACCTCAAATATGCAGGTCAGTTTCAGTCATAACTCTTAAGTCAAAGCTACACAGAAGTAAAAAAGGAAAGAGCAGAGAGTACCTGTCCGGAGGCACAGCTGGTCAAAGTCCCAGCAGCAGCTGTTGTAGGTCTTACACAGGTTGTCACAGCGGCAGCTGGGGGGGTCCAGCTCCAGCAGCTCGAAGCACCTGTTCCTGCAGGAGCCGGAGGACGCCACGTACTGAGGAGCTGAGCGAGCTGCAGAGAAACGCGCTCAGCGTTATCAGAACACTGCTGAAACACTGCTGAAAACTGTTTGAACATCAATGATTCGCTGCATCATCCAAAATCAAATGTCAAAAATATTAAACAATAAAAATCCCTCAGTTTCTTGTTCATGTTCAATGTTATAAATATCTGGTGACTCAGCAGTATATTGATTTTAACAGTAAAATGCGGTTTGAGCTAACCAGCCAACTCTTGCAATGTTAAAACATCTTTATCATAAACAAGTGCCAGTGTTGCTGGGGGTATGATTTCAAATGAGATGGTAAATCTGCCATTTGTATGATGTGTGATGGATCATTTTAAATGTTTTTTTACTTGTCATGGTCATATGAGCTCTCCTGTAGCAGTGTAATGGAGCTGATTCTAAGTGTATTGATATTCTATTGAAATACTTTTTGGCGACACCGTTCACCTTTCCTTTTGACAATCAGAAGATGTTTTACTTCAAATGTACACATCACATGTCATTATATAACATGTATATTCTAACATACAGTGATGTATACAAATGTGATACTATTATTATGATACTAATTTTGCTTTATTTATTTCTTATTTCAGTTTGTGCTAGTATTACTAATAAAAGGAGAAGCTGCTGTGATCCCATTGAGCAGAAAAAATATATTCCCTCTCAAAATGAAACCCCATCAATGTGTTGTAATGTAACTATGATAGCATAAAACAATTTGACCGTGACTTTGAATGACTGAAGTTGGTTTGGCCACCAGTGGTGCCTACAAATGTCAACGTCATTAAACTCAACACCTTCCACAGTTCAGAAACATGAGCAGGAACTGGGAGGACATTGTGGGACCAATAACACAATACTGTACAGTATGCTATCCAAAAAGTGTCATTAAAGTCGACTAAATGTATTGACCTGGACTGACCTGCAGTCAAATCATTTCAACGTACCACCATGTCAAAAACAACAGACGTGGTTGGCAAACAAAAACATTTCAAATCAACAATTCACTTTGCATACAGTCACAAAGAACTATTAGCAATGTGCCAAACTCAACAGTTTAAATGTTCTCCAGGGACCAAGCTGTGTAATTTGAGCTCACAATAATGCTCTCTTTCCAATAGGTCCCACAGGACGGCGGAACCCGACCCACAGTCTGAACCCCGGCTAAACTGAAGACATCCTGGAGATCTGAGTGTGAGACACACTCCACTTATTGCTACAATTCTAACAACATGCTCCTTGTTCACTCACCTTTGAAAAAACAACCTCAGACGCAGAGAAAACCTGAGGATGCCAAAGGGAGTTTGTGAGTTCCTGTGTGGACATACGAATGTTTTTGTGTGTGTGTGTGTGTGTGTGTGTGTGTGTGTGTGTGTGTGTGTGTGTGTGTGTGTGTGTGTGTGTGTGTGTGTGTGTGTGTGTGTGTGTGTGTGTGTGTGTGTGTGTGTGTGTGTGTGTGTGTGTGTGTGTGTGTGTGTGTGTGTGTGTGTGTGTGTGAAAGGGCTTGTGCATGTGCATATGGATTATGTGTGAAGGAGCTGAGGTGTTACACTGTGAATGATTTATCCTGCCCAGTTGGCGCAGCAGTGAGTCAGAGTGAAGCAGCACCAGTCCCCTGTCAGCTGGGAGAGTGCGGACTGCAGGTCAAAGGTCAACACTGTCTTCTGTCTCAGACTAATGGACCCAAGACTCCAGGAAGTGTGCCAGGCGTTGACTTTTTCCCATTGATTTGCACTGGCGGATAATAATGTTTTTTGGGGGGAAGTCACTCACTGAACCAAATGCCCTAATGCAGGGTTGTATTAGGGCATTTTGGTAATTGGCCCAGAGCTAATTCTAAAAGTATAATGGAATATGAACCACACATCTATTCATCTATCTATCTATCTATCTATCTATCTATCTATCTATCTATCTATCTATCTATCTATCTATCTACCAATCTATCTATCTATCTATCTATCCATCTGTCTGTCTGTCTCTCTGTTTGTCTGTCTATATATTTCAACTGATTGCATTGTTTTCAGAATTAGGATTTTTTAGGAATAATCACAACTCTAATCAAAGTCAAAAGGAAAGTGATGCTGGCACTGTGGACTGCTTTCTCAAACACGTATATATATATATTTATGATTCTGATGTCATTCTTAGCAAGTCTGAGGGCAAAATAAAGTCAAGAAAAAAACATGAAGTATGATATTGAAAGCTCTGGGAAAAGCCAGTTAATTTATTATTATTTATTTAACATTATGCATGGCTCTGTGAGTCCAGCCTGACACTGAAGGATCAAAGCAATTTGAGTTAACTATGTTATTGAAAAATCTCTTGTTATTTTATTTTATACTATAAAAATAGAGAGAAGTTTTATGACTAATTATAGAAATGAAATGTAAAAGTAAACAGATTCAGATGAAGGCAAGAACAGTATGCCAAAGTAGAGTTGTGGCGTGTGTTTGAATGATCGTGTAAAGTGTGTTCAAAAATGCAAAATATTCAGCAGCCAAATATAACGATATGGTCTGCAGCCGCCGCCGGTTGCCATGACAATCCATGGCACAGTGGAGCAGACGTCTCTAGTCTCCTGCCACCGAGGCTGAGCCTTAACGCTCTCTCACTGTTGACCCAAGGTAGAGCAACACAAACACACTCTCTCTCCTCAAAAAAACACACCGGCTGCCCAATCACAGCCTCACAGGGTCACAGTGATCCGTTGTAACACCCCCCCCCCCCCCCCCCCCCCGCCACTACCACCATCTATTCCCTAATTTCATATGCACTGGCAGACACTCCATATCAAAAATCCAGCAAATAAACGGAGCAGGAGACATTCCTGAGGAGCTGCTGCTCAGCTCTCATTCAGAGACAGCCAGGTGGACATGTGTCTCTGCAGCTGGCGCTGGGGCGACTGATTGCACTTGAAGCTCAGACAGGGAGCAAGATTGACTCTGCGTTGGAAAACAAACTCAGAGGTTGTTTTCTGCGTGTGTCTGGAACTTGGAGCGCAGCTTTAGGCAAGTCCTACACACACTTGGCCAAGATACATCAGAGCTGGTCCAAAACACACTTCACATCCCTGTGCTGAGCCACTCTGGCAAATAAATGAGAGTGTGTGACTTTCCCTCAGCTTTACACAGAGTTCTGAGAAGCTTTCACTTTAGCTGAAGACACTCGCATTGTTGTCCTACATCTGATAGCAGAGAACACGTTGGAGACGTCGGGCTGCGAATTTCATAGATGGTTTGTTTCAGTTCATTCTTTGGCACATACATAGTCAGACAATTGTAGAACATTTCCATCCTAATTCTATGGAGGTCGGCTTCAGACCGCTCATTCTGTCCAAACAAAAGTCAGAACCTAAAGACATGACTTCAAATCTGTCTGATGGGACAGCCTGGATGTCTCTGAGTTTGGACTGACTGGAGGACAAAACAAGTCATTGTAAGGAGTTTTAGAAACTAATGCAATGATTGATTGACAAATCAAGGAAATAAATTGAAGTTGAGTATAGGCCTACATGATGACAATAATCTCTAGTTGCAGCCCCAAAGGATTTGCGAGACAGAGAAAAGATGTCTGCACAAACTTCTGGTTATTATTCAGACCACGGCCGTCCCTGGCCAACTTGAAAAGTTATATGTTGAAAATGTATATCTCCACGCAAAGTTATATGATGAGGCCCTCTGTTTCGGGAGCGTCGACGGGCGGACGGACGGGGTTGCTAGTGGAGCCTCGCAGCGGCGAAACCGTGCCGCGCCACACTAATTGCGCCGCATAAGCGCATAGGTGCGCCGCATTCTCGGCTCAGTTGAGGCTCCCTCCGCAAGATGAGGCCCCCTCCGCATGATGAGGCCCCCTCCGCGAGGTGAGGCCCCACGCAGTCTGTCGGCCTGTAGGGAGGGACGGCTCTGATTCAGACTGCTTCTTCTTGAACCTCTCCAGAGCTCTGCGATGATAACACTGTTACAGTCAGTGTTGAGTTCACCCCCCCCCCCCCCCCCCCCCCCACAGCTTAAACACATGACAGGAAAGCTTTTCTCTGCTGTACATCTAAAAACTCCAGGTTCTCCAGGTGGAACTAAAGTCTGATTTAAGACTTGATTATATTTCACATCATCTGTAAAGTAACTAAAGGTAGGCTATTAAATAATTGTAGTGGGGTAGAAGTACAAAGTAGCAAAAATGGAAATACTGAAGTATAAGTGTATCTCAACATTTTACTTAAGTACAGTACTTCATACTAAATGTACTTAGGCTAGATACTTCCCACCTCTGCATGGCAGCGTACTCACGCTCAGTCCTGGCTGACGTCCCGTCCTCTCCTGAACGTTTGGGCCGGTCGTACACAAATCCAGAACCCAGGGGGGAGCCACCGAGAACGGACAGGATCCACACACACTGAGAGAGAGACACACACACACACACACACACACACACACACACACACACACACACACACACACACACACACACACACACACACACACACACACACACACAGACATTAGAGCGGCTGCAGAGGCAGAGCACAGAGGAACAACACAAGATCTCACTGATTAGCAGTTTTTCTTCACACACATTGTGGATGTGTGGGTCGATGAATCCTAAAGATAGAGATGATAATAATATTAATAATAACTCCTTACATTTATTATAGCGCTTATGCTCAAAGCGCTTTACAAATACACATTACACACATGTAGCCTAACGGTCATGTACTGTGCACAATACCCACAGAAGCAAATTCATGTGTCTTGCCCAAAGACATAACGGCTTTACAGACGCAGCGGCGGCGGGTTTGGAACTGGTGTTTCACAACGCCCCTTGATCTGATGATCAACGCACAGCCCACTGCGCCACTCCGCCCATCTTCACACCTCGAAGTCATCAAGGCGCTTTACAAGTACACATTACACACATATCATACATACATGTAACGGTCATGTACTGTGGACAGTACCCACAGGAGCAAATTCGGGTGAAGTGTCTTGCCCAAGGACACAACGGCCTGACGCAGTGGCGGCGGGGGCGGGTTTCGTACTAGAGTTCCCCAACGCCACCGTCTGATGAGCAACGCACAGCCCACTGCGCCACTCCGTCCCTTAATGATGGGATATAACTTGTGATAACTCCTACTTTATAAAACATACGTAAACTGTTGTCCAATAACACTGATGTGCAATATGTACGTAGTTTAACATTCTTATTACTACTGCTGCCTCCTTAGTTTGACAATTGTAATACTGGAACAGGGATCTGTAACTATGTGCAGTATTGTAGGCTACCTCTGTTATCTAGCTCTACCACACCACATCCTATGGTACACTTCATTTATTTGATACAAACTGCTGCTGCTGCTTTCTACCCGAATGTGTACTTTGTAAATTGTAATAACTTTTATTTTTTTAATATGATGTGCATGCCCTTTATCTAATAGTGTTTTATTTTGTGTCTCTATCTGCACTTTTGCTCTAACAAATGTCCCCTCTTTGGGACAAATAAAGTCTGATTCTGATTCTAAACATTAGGTGAGCGTCTTCAGTGAAGTCCTGCTCATAGTGAACAGCTTTTACAACACGACTTTGAGTATTTTTAATAAGATTCAAGGCTTTATTGTCATTTGTACATTAGCTACAGTGTATAGATATATCAATGAAAAACGTAGGTCACAGGCTCCTCCAACAGTGCAACATATATATAGGTTATAGACAAATAAAACAGATAAAATAGTGCAAGTAAATAGAAATAAAATAGAAATAGTGCAAGAAGAGTCTATATACAAGTAAATGGAATATGATTTATTAGAGAGGCACCAGTACTATTCTCCATAGAGCTTCCTGTGCTCCTGATGGGTGCCACCATCACATCTAATACCACATCAACAGCATCATGCACAATGTACCTCAACAATACGCTGTCTATATATCTCGGGACGTTTGTAGTTAGAATAAAACGTTTGAATTCTTCTAAAAGGCCTGCGAGCTATTTCTGGATATTAATAATAAGTAACGGAATTGGTTCGGTTTGACTTTCATTTGGTGTGATTATTTCATAATGCTGTGTCTGTTGAAGAACATATGACTCAAAGAGAACACAGTCGGCTCCAAAATAAACCTCATACAAATGTGAAAGTTTGTGAAGCATTAAAACCTAAAAATGGAGACTGAATTATAAAGCTCTTCTTTTATTGGATGTGGTCTAACACAGCTCCTGCTGGCTGCATTTCACGATGACCTGTCAACACCGCTGCCGTGTTTAGTTCAAAGTGAATATGGACCTCCTGCGGCTACATGACAATCACCTTCAGTCGGTTAACGGATCTAGAATGGTTCTGTAAATGCTAAATAGCACGAAGTAAATAGTGTGTATTCCGAAAGAGTTAAGAAACCGGGAACATGCTCTTTGATCACAATGAAAAACTACCAGAACACACGGTGAAATGCGTAAAAGCGCACGGATTTACGCACAGAGATGTCTCCTCTCAGGAGTGACCTGCAGTTAAAAAGGGAAAGACATGAACTCCTACCGTACCAGTTTGTGAAGCAACATGTTCCTGTGTCGGTGAGCGGGTCCGGGCTGTGATGCTGACTCCGGCACCGAGGGACCACCGAGGCGCGAGCAGAGCGAGGAGGAAGTGAGGGGGTGGGGGGAGTTGAGGGTAGGCAGCGGACCCGCTTCTTATTGGTGTTGGGCTGGAGGAGGGATTCAGAGATCTGTAGACACAATTTCATCTCGTGTGTGGGGGGGCTCCGTCTGTCAGCGCCTGTTTGTGTGCCATGCTAAAGGATTGCGGGTCAACCCAGGATAGGCAAGAGAGATAAACAGAACTGTGTGCATAACAGCCCCGAGCAAATCACTCCATCTACGAACAGTACCACCTCTTTCATTTATTTGGTCACTTTATTTTCAAAATATAATGCTACTTAGTTTTGTTTTTTACCATGATGTTTTTTTACTTAATAAAAAAACATGTTTCATTCAATTTGCATTTGTTTTATTTTTTGTTTGAAAGTGTTTATATTATTATTGTTGCTATGTTAACATATATATTTTTTAAAGAAATTAACGACAAATTATTATTGTCCTCCCCAAACACTTCTGTGACTGCACCAACCTCAACATGTTCAAATCACAAATCAGAACGCACCTTTTCAGAACTGCTTTCAATCTGTAAATCATGTTGTGTTTTATATATTTTAAGTGTGTTGTTTTTATTATGTTTTTATGAATTTGTCTTTAAGTTCACAAGAGGTTATCAAAAACCAGAACCAGGTTTATTACTGAGCAGGTTTACAGGGGTTTGCTTTGATGTGTATGGTGCGTGCAGACACACAGAGATATGTTGTAAGAAAAGGAACAAAATAATAAAACTATTATAATAAACTATTAAAAAAACTATTATAACATAACGTAAAAAAAAACGAAGTACAGTATAATAAGACAAAATGTGGGATGTTACGTGGAAAGCTGTGCAGATACAATAATATTTATTATCAGACAATGGAAAAACACACGCGTTGGAAAAATTAAGACAAACGCACATAAGAAGTTTCTCATGAATCTCAGCATGGAGCTCTACAATGAGATAAGACGGCTGCAGGACGAGAACGACAGCGTCTCCCAGCGGAGCACCAAGCTCAGGGACTGGGGGGGGGGGGGGGGGGGGGGAGGAAGAGGGGTCTGCTGCTTCTGCTGCAGATAGAGAGGCTGAGAAATCAGAACTCTGGTGTTAGTGGAGCAGAGCAATCAACTAGTTGCACATAAGAGGACGTTCCTGATGTAACGAGGGCAGACATGGAAAAGTGGAGTCCTAAACGTAACAGGATTAGGTTTTGGTAGAAGAAGAAGAGATGTTGAGTCCATTCAGCCTGCTGAGCCTACTGAGATATCTCAATATGATGTATTATCTTTATGGGCCGAGAAGAAGAAAACTATAGGGGTCGAAGGAAATTGAGAGTTTGGCCTTGACCCAGGGTACAAAAAGTAAGAGGGAAAAACACTGAGTGAAAACACAGAGGAGAAAAATGTGCCTTTCATGGTGAGTCCACATACAGGAGCCATCGTGAAGTCTGCTCACCTGAGGGTCCAAAGAACAACCTGACTCCGAGCAGGATGTTAGCAGTGACCTCAGCAGGTTGACAAACCTGGAAGACGACACAAATGGAAACAGTTGCAGGTCAGAGGAGACGAGCGAGGAGTCAGGAGGTCCCTCAGAGTGAGGACAAAGGCCTTCAATGTTGAGAGCATTAAGACTTTCTCGCCTTTCGATAACTCCTTCGCAATCAGTATCTTTTTGAGTTGGTGGGCTCCCTAAGAACTTGGTGTTATAGCGAGTTTTATTACTGTTTCCGCCATGGCTCTAAACATAAGATTATATATTGCACTTAGTTTAGGCTTCTTTGTATGATTACATGCATGCACTTTAAGAATTCTGAACAAAAATCCCTAACTATTTTAGTTTGATGGCAATAGGAAGGATTTAGTGTCAGTATGGACACGTTTTAGTTGTCAAGCTTGTGAAATGAGGCAAACAAATTCCTTTATCTGATACATGCCAAGTAATAAGGCAAAAACAACATGGAAATATATTCTACGCTTTGTAAGCAGTTTCATCCATCTAAATGTCCAAATATTTGTGCAAAATGTAGTTGTGTATAAATTCTAAGATATAGTTAGCATACCAGAATTGATCAGCTAAAAGTAATGGAATCATCTACTGTAGTTTAAACACTGATGAATACACATGTCTTTCATTATTAATGATGACAGTCTAAAGAAATATTTTACACTCAATACAGACCATCATTGTAGGAAATGATTGTTGATGGACACCATTTTATCCATGTCAATTTATTTGAGCTTTAAAATTGTATATACCTTGTATATCCCAGAAAAACAGTACAATGGTCAATTTCAAACTGTATCAACATTATGCTAAAAGAAATAAATGCACTCATTTGACCCAGGTTTAAACCCAGCCAGCCTCAGTCACATGTTTTGGCTCTGTCCAAAATGGACCCGTTTATGTACTGGTATATTTAAAACCTTTTAGTATGTGTAATACAGCTATAGATGCTAAACCATCGACTGCATTATTTGGCGTGGTCCCACAGGAGACACGAATAACAACTCATCAGGCTGAGGCTGTGGCGTTCTCTAACCTACTTGCTAGACGTCTGATACTCCTTAGTTTGAAGAAGGCTGCACCACCATCTCATAAGCGCTGGGTAGAGGAAGCAATGTTCCATCTTAAACTTGAGCAGCTAAAGCACATTGCCCGGAGCTCTATCCAGAAGTATAATAAGTTCTGGCAACCATTTCTGTCCTATTTTGACATGGAGTTCTCTGCCATTTACCCGTAGACATTTGATAATGAATGATAAGCAACATAAGAAATTATCTCTGCAGAAAGTTACTATGAAGCATGAGATCTGTGGGGTTAATCTTGGTGTCTGCAACAATTAGTTCAGCTTTTTAGTCCCTGGGGGGGGGGTGAGAGTGGGAAAGATGGCTCGCATCATGAATACATTTACATCTGGGTAAACAGGAACATTTGCATTAATATATTAGATGACATTAGATGATCTCGAAACAGGCTGTAGCTCTGGGGTAACCCCTGATGATGGATAAGGTCGTTGCTATGGTGGGGGGGATTGGGTGAAATATTCTCCTGTGGTGTGGATTGGTTACCCACCCGTCTGTGTGGTCTGGTTGAAGAAGGTTAAACTGATCCTGCTGTTACTTTTAGTTTAACAAAGAAAAGGGTTTTAACAGGTTAAGGGACAACTAGCAACACATTGTAACCAGGGAGCCTAAGGCCCTGACACACCAGGCCGAAATCGGCCGTTTTCGTTAGTCGGACGACGAAGCGTGCCCTGTCGCCCAAACTCAATTTGGTTTGTCCCGCACCGTCGGCCGTGACACGCCTTATTTGGCTTTTCATGGCCGACGCACGGCCAATTCAACATGTTGAATCGGCCGTGCGTCGGCCACAGGCAGTCGGACAAAGAAATACCTCTGATTGGCTGTTCAGCTAGCGAATCAGTGCATGAGAAGCAAAACGGTTGTTTGAGAATGTCTTCCACAAGCAACACTCCAATGGCTGATAGCTACGGTACCGCACGAAACATGTTTTTGATGGACGAGAGTGAAAATGGAATGCACACGCTATTTGTTGTTTGTTTACACACATCTTCCGACGCAAACTGAAAACTCATCTCTTTAGACTCCACCTCGAGCGATAAAATTACTAACAAAGCACTTATATACTAATAAAGGGCTGGCTTTCTAAATGCCAGTTGAGTAGCACTTGAAATGTTTGGCTCTATGAAACCTGATGTACTTATATGATTCTGTTTTCTTAAAGGTTGTATCTTCCTGGTCGAATGCACTTATTGTAAGTCGCTTTGGATAAAAGCGTCAGCTAAATGCAATGTAATGTAATGTAATGTAATGTAATGTTTATATCACGTAGTCTGTTCTTCTTCTCTGTCTTCCGGTTGTTGCCTGTTTTTAATGACAAATACACACTACCTCCGCCTGCTGGTAAGGAGGCGGAGGAGGTATTGCCACTCACGCATGCGCAGTTCGTAAGTACTCTGCTGAAGTCTTTGCGGTGTGTTCCAGTGCGACACATACACAAGACGCAGGCGAACACACCGACCTAACAGTCGGCGTCGGCATTGGCGAGTTCTCTGGCGATTTTCGGCGTTGATAGATGTCTGGCCGTCGATGAGCGTCCTGTCGCCCTACTCAGATTGGTGTCTGTGGTCTATGGTCCCGCCCCGTTGTGTCTTTTCAGCCGTGCCGACACCTTCCGCCGTCGATTCAACATGTTGAATCGGGAGGCTGTCGGCCAACGAAATCACTCTGATTGGCTGTTCAGCTAGCGAATCAGTGCATGAAAAGCAAAACGGAAGTGAGGGACCCAAACAAACTATTAAGAAGGCAAATCTGAGATTTCATTTAACTCCAGCTCTCGACACAGGGGGTGATTCTCAATCTCGAGTAAAGCTGCTCCAGAGCCACTATTTCAAGCATGCTACGTCATCGAGTGCCGCCGAAGGACTGTTCCAATGTCCAGCATACTTGGAATTCTAGCGAGCCTGGCGTACTTCGTTTGGAGAAATGTTGAGGCTGCACAGTGTAGTCTCCGCGGTCTTAAAATCCCCACAATGCTTTGCGCACGGACCAATTTCCCCAAATCTGTGGCGGAATATATAAGGCGGGGCCTCTCATATGACGCAGACCTGCACACTTGCTCGCCTGTTCCACTCTTTGTTTTCCGAATGCCAGGAAGGATTCTTGCCTCACTTCTGAAGCAAGTGACTCGGAAGACATGTGCTACCAAGCAAGCGTACTCGACATTGAGAAACTCCCAGGTTCGGGAAAGCCCCATGAGCTTCTCTCGGTTATCACGCAGTCTGTCTTCCGGTTGTTGCCTCTTTTGAATGACGAATACACACTACCGCCGCCTGCTGGTATGGAGTTATTGCCACTCACGCATGCGCAGCTCGTACGTGCTACTTGGCCGTGGGCTGAAGTCTTTGCGGTGTGTTCCAGTGCGACTGTTGGCCAAGACGCAGGAGACACAACAGTCGTGTTCCGTCGGGACGTATTCTTTGGTGTCAGTTTGGTGTGTAGGCCCCTAAAAGGTTGTTACAATTGAAATTATTTTACAGAGGCTTCAGATTGTTACGAATTACATTTGTTGGCAGCAGCATTATTGGTTTGTTTAATTTATGATCCCCAGCTCCAGTTGTCAGCATGTCCTTGGGCAGGATACTCAGTAACCCCTAATAGCTCCCAATGGCCAGCGGTGTGTGAGTGTGTGAGTGTTAGGGTCTCATGATGGCAGCCTCTGCCTCTGTATGAAGGAGTGTGAATGCTGACATTTAAAAGTGTTTTGAGGGGTCATAGCCTTCAGTAGATTATTGTGTTTAACAACTTCTGAAAGTGACTTTGAACAAATGTCAGGAATCTTTACACAATGTTAAGTTTATTTATTTTATTGTTTATTTTGGCGAGTCTGATTCAATAAGAATCAAAATGCTCTAAATGAGGAACATTGAGTTATTCTCAGTGTTCCACTGCTAAGAAACAGAGCCAGAGTAAATGTACTCATACATGGAATCTAGTTAAAACATTCAGGAATACAAAAGCGTCTTTCATTAACAATGATGACAGTCGGGAAAACAAAACATATTTTGAAAAAAACCTACTAGTATAACTTGAGTTTCATTTGTGGACAGGAGATGTTCAGGGCAAACAGGAGATGTCATTAAGATGTTGAAGACAGACGCTGTACTCCACACCCCCGTCATCAATCTCCCCTCAGAGCCTCACTGAAGCCCGGGGCCGAGCTGTGGGATGAGGCACACCAGAGTGGTCTGTCGGGGGGGGGGGGCTGGGGGGGTTGTTGCCTGTTTGTGGAGAGAGGTGTGTGCGGTTGCATGCTTCAGACAGATTGGAAGCAGTGGTGTGTGTGTGTGTGTGTGTGTGTGTGTGTGTGTGTGTGTGTGTGTGTGTGTGTGTGTGTGTGTGTGTGTGTGTGTGTGTTTGTGGCTCTGGAGGGTTTTCCTCTCTCAAACTGACCGCTGAGAAATTGCGTGGTGCCATTGATCTGAGGACTACATCATCCTTTCCTTGTATGCATTGTCCTAATGAGTCTTCCTGTGCATTAACACCACTGAGTGTTGAATATTAAGATAAACTGCCATGTTGTGACTCCGTGCTCAGATGTGTGCAGTTGCCCTCAGTCGGAGAGCGAGGGCGAGTGCAGCGACCTGCCGCTGGCCGGGCTGTTGCTGTAGGCGTGGCCCCCGTCCCCCCTCTCCTTCTCCTTGTCCTTGCTCTCATGTTTGTGCTTGTGCTTGTGCTTGTGTTTGTGCTTCTTCTTCTTCTTCTTGTGCTCATGATGGTGGTGGTGATGGTGGTGGCCGTGCTCCCCACCGTGTTTGGAGGTTGAAGAGGTGGTCTCCTTGGAGAAGGAGGGCACGGGCGTGGCAGGCATGGAGAGCATGGACTGCTCCACTGACGGAGGCTCTTTACCTAAAAACAGGAGGAAGAAAGGTGTGTCACCAGGTGAGTGCCAATTCATTGTTTTTTTAGAATGTGTGTGTGTGTGTGTGTGTGTGTGTGTGTGTGTGTGTGTGTGTGTGTGTGTGTGTGTGTGTGTGTGTGTGTGTGTGTGTGTGTGTGTTCACCTGGTGTAGAGGGTCTCTCTAACAGGTTGAGATGATGGTGAATGAAGGCCTGACTATCATGAACCGTCTCCATATCGATATCTTCATCTTCCATTGTGTTGAACTACAACAAGCAAACTAAACATCATCATCATCATTCATTAACTAATGACCTGAGTAAAGCAGAGAAGAAAATACTTGAGAAGAGTTAAGGAAGTATAAAGTCAGGCATCATGGCAGAGCGGTGTTACCCTGATCTTGAAGCGGCCCCCCCTCCCGTCGTCCTCCTGCGGCTGCAGGATCTGTCCCGGCTCTGGAGGCGAGCCCAGCGGGGTATCAGCCTTCCTCTTCAGGCCCTGGGGGGGCTGGCCCACCCCACACACCCCTAATGAAATCGGGTCAGGCTCTTCATCCACCTGCAGACACAAGCAAACTTCAATAGTGATGCAGGAATAAGTCCTGATACTGAGTCAGCATTTGACCACGTATGGTTCCCTCTCCTTGAAGTCATTTTTTAAAAAACATTTTTATTGGTGCATAAAATTAAATCTGTGGTTGACACATGCTTACGAGATTTTGAGGTCTTGTTCTACAACGTTAAATGTGTTAGTAAATGCCCCACTGCTAAATGTCTGAAGCTCTTGCGTGTCTTAAAAACAGGGGTTGCTCACAAGTGACCAAATGACACTACTAAATGTTATCAAGCTGAACATTAGCCGCGTTTAGCTTAGCGGTGGTGATGCACAGCAAGTTGACCATGATGTAGTTCCTTATATCCTAATGTTAGCTTTTAACTTCTGCTGATTGTGTTTATGCATCAAAAATAATAGAGCGGAGAACATTATCCTGAAGAATAAAATGTGTATCAAAAATGTGTGTACGCCAAAGATCTTATTTTCTGCAATATACCAAAGTCCAATGGAATAATCCCATTACTTTTTGTCGAAGGAGGCCTTGCGATGCTAACTTCGGGATCGACCTACACAAATGTATCATCATTATATCACTCTATATTTAGATTTTTTTTTTACTTATAGTCCTTTATAGAAATCTAACTTAATAAAGAGATGAATGTACAACAAAAGTCAATCGTTTATACGAAACCACTAAGCAGAATACTGAAATGCTAATGCCTCCATGTCAGACTTGTGCTGATAACTCTCTCGCTATCAGCGATGTCTTACAAGACAAAGTGCTCTTAACTGTGATTCTGGGTACAGTGGTGACCCAATGGGAATGCTGTATAGCCAAATACTGTTGGCAGGACTCTAGTAACCATAATTACATCGAAGTGAACAGATTTATTGAAGGCTTTGCTGACTATCTTTGTGCCATCTGAAATGTTTTATGCTGCATTACTAAATCAAAATGGAGGGAGACCACCAGGCAGTTGCTGATTACATCACCATTAGCTGCTGCTGATGTAGTGTGTCTTTGACTAGTGTGTTTGTTGGCTGTAACTACACAATTTAAAGTCAAAATACAAATTCGACCTGTCAAGAAATGTGAAATGTAGTTCAGTCAGTATTTCTTAAAGTGCAGTTTCCATAATACTAAAGTAAATGAGCCCACTTACAGCTATGTAGCTCATGCCAACACCATGGATGCCTATACTGGCCGCGGTGTCCATCACTGGGGCCCCCCCCAACTCAGGCTTGATGGTAGGGTTCAGGACAGCTTTCTTCTCCTTCAGGTTGAGCACGAGGCCCAGCTCCGGAAGGGGCAGGCAGGAGGGGCGGGTCAGACCAAACAGCGTGTAGTAGAGGTTCACTGCATCACAGCGCAGCCGCCAGTCATGGGACGTACCTGAGGACAGGGGGGGGGGGGGGAGACAGACAACAAAAGGCAAAGCTGGTTAAATCAAATAAAGATAGAAACACCCAGTAAATGCTCTTCGTGTCCCCCTTGTACTACTACTACTACTACTACTAATAATAATAATAATAATAATAATACATGGGACTTGTATAGCGCTTTTCAGGAAACTCAAAGACGCTTTGACAGAGAATTAAAAAAAAAGAAAAACAAAGAAATACATAAAAGAGATAAGCAAAAAATAGGGAGGGGAGGGGGTGGTCAGTGGTTGAATGCGGTGTTGAACAGGTGGGTTTTGAGTGATGTTTTGAATGCTGTGAGGGAGGAAGAATCTCTGATGGATTGGGGTAGTGAGTTCCAGAGGGTGGGTGCAGCAACGGAGAAGGCTCTGACCATACTTTAGTTTAAAGCTTTACTTTATAAGAGGCTCCATTATGCTTTCTGAGGTGTTCCCTTTCCTGTAGTGTTCTATAGGTTTCTGTGCATGTAAATGGTCTGCAAAGGCTAAAATCCCTCTGTTCCTCCAGAGGGACTTTCTCCCCCACACACACCCCCCCCCTGGTGAGAGGGTTAGTACACTTCAACCGCACAGTTCATTCAACACTCCCTAAGAGACAATGAGAACTAAATACAGGATGATTGAGAGCTAAATGCATCATTTGAGTAGTGTTGAGTTGGGATGATTTAACACTAAATATTGCTGAAGCGGACAATCCTAAAGCCAAGCGCCTACAATGGTTGGGGGGGGGCACTGTGGCTTTAGAAGAGGGTAAAAGGAGTTTGTGTTCTTACAGGCCTGACCTTCAGCTGCTGAAACATCATCCTGTGTGAGTGTGTGTGTGTTTAACATGTGGGGGTCTGTGGGTTTAGGGGGGGCGAGGAATAAAACAACCAACACATTTTCATAACATAGTATTTAAGGTGACCACACTCTGTGCGGCCAGTGTAAATACATAGTGACCAGTCAGGCTCTCCAACAGACACACACACGGACTGTCCGGCAAACAAAAGTTCACTGGAAATAATTAGCATCATATTTTCATTCATTCCTTAAGCTTGTAAGGCAAATAACATGCTGCAATAAGAGCTCAATGGGCTTCAGAAATATGGAATTGTTAACAGATACTTGTATTTGGGTTTTGAAACGGTGTGTATTTGGATTGGCAGACTGAAGCGTTATGGCCTGGCTGGCTAGCTGAAACACATAGGACCCCCTGGAAGAGAAATAATGAAACCTGAGGACACAATAGGAGGCAGAGCTGTGTGCGTACATGGTGGAGGCACTGCAACAAGCAGACCCTAACATTGTTCACTTCATTACTGGAATATACCAGATAATGTAAAAAAGAAGACAGGAAGACAAATATTTCATATGAAACACACACCGTTCAACAGTTGCTAGTGCTAATGTTTGTCGGGGTTAAAGTGAGTCTATGCATTTACTATACAAACGCTACACTAACGCATTGTGAGTGCATGGCTCCCATCAACATTTTATAAAATCAAAGCCACATTGAATTTGACGTTATTGCGGTCGGTAAACAACAATTTGGTGTGTTACAGCCACCTTTTCGACTGGAGTGTGGCGCAGTATATTGGCCGATAAACAAAATAATAATAAATAAAAAACAGAAATAATTTCTCTTATTTATAGAGTGGTGCATGAGTCCTAGCACCCTGAAAAGATTCAGCATTCTACCACATCCGGTACCCTTGTCACAAGTCAAATGTTCGTGTTTTCGGTTAGGTGCCTGAAACAAGGTTAATACAAGCTGAAGATATTTTTACGTTTTATTCTACGACGTTAAATACTAAATGGGACTAACTTACTTCTGGAGATTGAATTGATATGTTAAGACTATGTTAAGTTGTGTTTATACGTGGAGATTAATAAAACTTAAGTATCATAAACGTGTTTGCCAAAGATCTTGTTTTCTGCAATATTCCGAGTTCATTGAAAATCCCATTGGCTGTGTATAGTCCAGAGGGGGGTCTGCCTTTTCTATGGAGACTGTGATTTATTCCTTTGTCCTGTTCTCAGAGAGCTACTACTAACGTCTATTTCACAGTGATAAAGCCAACGGGGCTTTCTAAAAATGTCTAAGAAGCTTTTAGAAAATCTGCTTTAGATGAAGTGCATTACAACTAAATCTGGAAGGGATGTTTTTTGATTGATTCAGAAATTATTTATTTTAAGGTCACTTACTAACACACTGCCTTCTCTTTAGGGAGGAATCATTCTATTTCAAATGCAATTACTGGATATATGTGCCGGAAGAAACCAAAGAAAAACATGTGGCTAGATAAAATGTTATACTTCTGTTGCATGGTGCTCTTACAAGAAAAGAGTGAACATGCATGAATTCAAATCTCAACAGTGTAGTGGCTCAAATCTGTTGGTCATTCGATGCAGTTTAGATTCAGTTATGATGTGCTCAGTTAAACCATTTCCTCAAACCTAATCACACATGATTGAGTTGACCTCTTTCGTTTCATTAAAAAGTAATGCTTGGGTCAAGTGTCACCGCTAAGATTAAAATGTACCGGACAAATGGAAAAATGTTCCGTCAAGAAGTATCTCTATTTATTATTGAGCTTGAAAACAATTGATAAATTAAGCTATAGGAAAAGGAAGACATCATCAAGGCATATAGATATATACTTCATTTCAATTCTTATTGAGAAGCCTGCATAACAACAAAGCGCTGCCAGGGGACTAGTGCTGTATGCGTGCGTGTCTCACCTGAGTTCATAAGTTTCCAGAGCTGGTCGACCAGCGCTTCGTTACACAGAGCCGAGTCTGTGCTCTTGGTGAAAGGTGGATTCTTGCAGAGCATCCCAAGTATCTTATGTCTGATTGGACATAAAAAAAACAGGAAGATGATCATCCACGTTTTCTGTTGGTCTGTAGGCTATACAATAATTTAGCAGGACCTACAATGTTTCTTTAACAGTAGGGGAGGCTGGTCATGCATGGTCACTTATGCAGTTGGTAGAATAAACTATAGGCAGATAAATGTAACACACATGTGTCTGCTTCAGAAAGGGGTTGCATATAGTTGTAACGACAGAGGCAGCAGAGCCTTTCCCTTTCCCCTTAATAAAGGGTAGGTTTTCATGCCAATCTTAAAACATTCCTGACATACCCATATGGACATTGAAAGGGTCTTTGGTTGTAAAGACATTCTTTCCTAAAGCAATTTCAGCCCTGCTCTATGCACTGCAAAGTTCTGGCAAAGCTAACATGACGCTCAGCAGTTTGAGAGAAATCTGCAGGTCATCTTTAAGATTCATGAGTATGAGGGTCTGTCTGTGTGCTTCCGTTCACGCTGAGCCGCAAGCAGAAGGGGCAAAGTGGAATCTCGCTCTCTGTGTCCACACTTGATTTGTCTTACTCAGACTGCTAATATCATGTCAACTGATATTTACACTATCATCAGTGTTTGTTGTATTTAATAATGACAAATAAACCAAGAAAAAACCATTGAGGTAAGGACACTGTTCTCAAAGTGCAAAGTGTACACATGGTTGTGTGTTGTGTGTGTGAATATGTACCTGACGTAATGAGCCGGCTCGTTCTGCACCATGTTGAGCAGCCACTGCAGCTCTGCTGAGCTCCTCTCCACTGCAGGACAGAGAAACAAACAGAGGCTGAACCCACAGACATGTTGCAATGAAATAACTCCTTAAGATCCTGAAAATGTGTCAGATAAAATACAAATGTGACAAAAACCTTCAAATATCAGGTCTTATTATATATATCACATGGTGTTTGACATTTTATTGTACCCTTGATGGCATTTACATTTGAGATTCGTGTCAACAAAACCTATCAGTGCAGCATACCTTAGAATATGACTACATTTTTCTAAGTATAAAATGTGTCGCAATCCTATTTTTGGGCTAAAATCCGATTCATCGTGTAATGAATAGAATCTGGATGATTCTGATGAGTGTTTGTGTGATACAGATCCTATGAATGAGCATGCAGACAAATCTATTCTTGTATATGCGGATCTCAAGTAACCTGACAACTAGATCAACAACAATGCAGAAGAAGCACGTGTCATAATGTCCAACCTCGAGTGTAGTCCACCAGAGCCTCCAGTGCAGCGACGCGAACGTCTACAAAGTGTCCGTACTCTGCGTAGGACTTGAAGAGCGACGCATCACTGGGAATGTGTCCATTCTTCTGCAGCTCTCGGATCGCATTCAGACAGCTGGAGAGGAGGGGGAGAAGAACACGAGGGGTATTCCAGTTGTGTGTGAAATGAATGCTAGAAGACAGCTAATAAAAGGAAATTGCACAGTTATTTGTTGCTTTTGGATATATTATTTTAAAAAAGTACATTACCATTACATTTTTATACTTTATTATTATATGGTGGTATTTTTATTATAAAACTATACACCTATCGATTGTTGTGACTCCCTGTCTCTTTCCTCCAATCTTAAACTTGGATATGCAATGGGAATCATTTAGAAGTGAGTCTATTTTTAACTAAAGCCATGATCCCTTTTTCTCTAATTATGGTTGTGATATTGTGTTTTTTGCTCAACAACATGGGTCTACACTCTTGCACACATTACTGCATGCAGCACTGTATTAATATTCATTTTAGAAACTCTTACATTTTAAGTAAAGGCTAAACTTAAGACTCTCTGACATTGGAAGCCCAAAAGACCTTAACCCACCATAGCACACCTTATTTTGTGGCAGATAATCAGAGTCGCCAGTGTCTTATTAAATTGAAGCAAATATTTAAATAAAACCTAAGAACACTGCCTATGCCAACATGGACTGATATTACTTTACTATGCTTAGTAGTACCAACATTTTGTATAAGTTTAACAAATGAGATAAATAATCTGCCAGGACAAACACATGTTTCAGGAGATCATCAGTGGAACATAGAGACCAACACTCCGCTTCTAACCTGACAGTGATGGTGTTCCTGAAGCTCGGCAGCAGCTTCTCCATGTTCAGGAACCGTGTGATCTCCTCCAAGATGAGACGCACGTCAGCATTCAGATTGTCCACGGTGCGCACCTCGTTGCTGATGCTTATGGCCGGGGTCAGGGAGTTGGTCAGGGCTTCAATCAGCTCTGCACGGTAGTAGTTATCTGAGAACTGATGACACGCAAGAAGGGGGGGTCAGTACTGACATTGCAGAGTACTGGGATGACCACATGCAGTCAGCGTCTAACCAGAAGTGCAAGAGAAGCAGTGAAGTGCAGTGTAATGTATATGTAGAGTTTAACTATATCAAAGAGACAGATATTTAAAGCTTAAGCATATATAGTATGAACAGTATTAATACGTATAAACACTATGAACATATGAAATATAGACAGTATAATAAATATGTATACACTTTGAACAACTTATTTGAATAAATACACTATCTCAACTGCTCGTTAACACAAATATCTAATCAGCCAATCACATGGCAGCAACCTAATGCATTTAAGCATGAAGACATGGTCAAGACGACCTGGTGAAGTTCAAACAGAGCATCAGAACGGGGAAGAAAGGGGATTTAAGTGACTTTGAACCTGGCATGGTTGTTGGTGCCAGACGGCTGGTCTGAGTATTTCAGAAACTGCTGATCTACTGGGAATTTCACAACCATCTCTAGGGTTTACAGAGAATGGTCCGAAAAAGGGAAAACATCCAGTGAGCGGCAGTTCTCTGGGAGAAAACGCCTCATTGAGGCCAGAGATCAGAGGAGAATGGCCAGACTAGTGCAAGATGATAGAAAAGCTACAGTAACTCAAGCTAGAACATTTCGAGAAATGTTGACTGTGTGACTGAAACTAGGGTGCGCGTCCCGATGCTAACATTACCCCCGCTGAGTAAGTATTAATAGCATTAGTTGTATTGTTAAGGTACAACAAAGAATATCCATTAATTGTGGCTCACCTTTAGCTGACTGTTTTAACTGTTTATCAATGACATTTTTAGATTCTTGTACCACATTCCTGCATCGTTTCTGAACATGTTTAGATCACAACTGGATTTAGTTAACGACCGACAGGTGTGTTCAAAGATCAAAGCGTTTTCACAGCAACGCCCTGCCAGTGAACGAGAGACAGCGTGTCAGAGAATGTATTGACAATATACATGTCATGCATTATTGCTTCTAAGTAAAAAACTGTAACTTCAATCAGCTAAGTATCCTACCCAGAGTATTGAGGATACCAGATGAACACACCTGATGACTCTCGTGTTTGCTATGTGTGTAAGTCTGTTTGATTAAATGAGCATATCGGTGCGGCCGTGACAATTTTCCCTACATTATGATCACCTAATTATGTATGAAGAGTAAAAATGGTGGCCAGCCAAGCAATAGTTGGAAAAAAACCTCTTTAGATTTTACAGCTCCTCTCCCATCTAGCCGTGATGTCACCACTCTAAGTCTTAACCAGCTCTCCCATAGACACCCATTATGAAACATGAAACATTGTGACATTTTCACAAAACGTAAGCTCCGAGTATGAGAACCATACTAGCTATCCAAAAATATCCAATTAGTCTAATAAAGTCCATAGTCTCGAGAACCGTTTAAACTTGCAATCTTTGTTCTACGTTAAAGTATGCAGAATCTGTATGGGGCGAAAGTTGGGTGTTTTTGAGCTCTGTTCAAATGGATTTCCCATTCATTCCTATGGGGCAAATGATCGCAGTGTTCTGCGATTTGCGTGAAAACAGCTAGGCGAATCTCTTATAAAAGACATAGCAACCCGATCCCGGTCATTCCGTACGTTTTGATATGTTTTTTGTGTGTTTCGTGTCAACGCTGCCAGACGAGTAGCATTACAACATTTGTGGCGGAAGAAGGAGAATAAGATGAGATAAGTATGTTGAATATTATACAGTGTGTGGCTTTGCCAGTCACACAGAATAACCACTAGTTACAACCAAAGTATGCAGAAGACCATCTCTGAACCACAACACGTGGAACCCGAAGCAGAGGGGCTACAGCAGCAGAAGACCACACCGGGTGCCCCTACTGTCAGATAAGAACAGGATACTGAGGCTACAATTTGCACAGGCACAACAATAAAACATTTGGAGTGTGTGTGACAGGGCATCTATACTTTGTTTTTTCTGTTGTCGTTGTACTTGATCAGGTCCAGGATGAAGTTGAGCACATCTTTGGGACAGAGGTTCTGGACATCTCTGAGTAACGCCATGGCAACAGGCATCGTCTGACATCGGAGAAAAAGACAACAGTACAATCATGATCATGTTTGCAACAAAAAAGATGGAGACATTTTTTATAGCTAAATGTTACTGCTGAAAACCTTTACTGTGCTTGCACATGGCATTGTAAGTGGAGCCTAATACTGGAATTTGTAAAATGTGATTGTTCTGTAATTGTACCAAAATAGGTTCACTGAAAAACAAAAAATTAAACGTTGAAATAAATGTATTTTGTCAACAAAGTTCACATTACTGTATTAGTTTAGTTGAAGGCAATAGTATTAAGTTGAACCTAATGTATTTTTGTTACACCTTTTTTAAGTGTGGGACATAATACTGCTGAAACATCAATGAGTCAGGGCTCTCTGGTGGATAATACAACAAATAGACACAAAATATATTTAAAAACATTTACGGTATTTCTGCACTGAAATGTATTGTATTGTAAATGTATGTATACTAAAATAAGCTGAAGCTATGCCTGGGATAGCGTCCAGGACTACAGTGTTTTGACACAGTTAATGGACCTATAAGAGTTTTGCATTGTATGTATTACCTTTTGCAGGAAGTACGTCTGAAAGCTGATGAAGTGGTTGGTCTTGACGATGTTGGGGCAGCTCTTACAGCAGAACATTCTGGTAAACAGGGACTTCATAGCTGGGGGGCCCTGCCACGTGCTCACCATGGCATTGGCTATCTGCAAGGTTTACATATGCACATGAGAACAGGAGAAGGCAGCTCTTTTTCAAAGCTTGTGTCTGCTGTCACCACATTAAAATAACTGCCAACTGAAACATACAAGAGTTCTGCAAAGCATGTACAATGTACCCAGATGTATATTCTTAACTCTCAGGAGCTATTGGCAGACAAATAACTCATTTAAGAATGTTTTACTTTTATAACAATGTCCTTTCTGTCCATTATAATTGCTGTGGTGGGAACAGAAGCCCACAGTGAAAGTGTACACACGAGAGGTTTCCACAGGCATGAAGACCAGCGGCTCCAGTGGTCTTTGGGTTCCAACAGGATATTGGGGAATTTATGTTAATGTAGTAATATAGGACCAAGGGTCACTGACACAGGATGTTGTCATTTGGTAAGGCAAATAAAGGCATGCTCACCGGAATGTTGTTGTATGTGCGTGTGCACGCATTCACGAACATACTTGTGTTTGTGTGAATATTAAACATGTGCATGCATTCTTTCGTTTTATGTCCCCCCAAATGTTCAACCCCACGCTGTTCCTTTATCCTCCCCACAATTTCTATCAATAACAAGCAATTTTATGCCATACCACCAATCATAACGCAGCAAAATCCATCTGAGGTCAGTTATATTTCACGTTTGTGGTCAGTGTGTGTATGTTAGTATGTGAATGTGTGTGTATGAGCTTTTATGTAAGTCAGCGTGTGAAGTATAAACCAAAGGCCATTACGATGGAGACTGTTGGGGGTTCTGTGGCCAATCACAGCACCTTAATGAAGGTAGTGAAGTGCCATTTCAACCTCCACTCAGTTTATCATGTTGCGAAAATATTGGTTCTGGTGGAACCTGAGAGGCGGATATCCAGTGGGGTTAAAGATAGAAAAGACTAAATCCAGAGAATAGAGAATTTCCTGCAGTCTCAGAACAGGATTATACAGCCAACAGGACAGGGAGGGTTGAACTAGTGGGTTTTGGTCAAATATTGTTATCAAAATAACAAGTGAGGGAGCGATGAGGAGGATGGATATGGTTAACACAGTGTCCCCTTTATTTGAAATGACAAGTGTAAAAAAAAGAGCAAACTATTAGAGCATGCTGCTTTCAGAGTCTTTCTCGAGCTATAAACTGAACTTGTATTCTCCCTTCTGTGCCTCTTTCATGCATCCCTCGCCTAACACACATTCATTCACATCTCCACCCTAGGCCTTCTTCACCCTTCTTGTTTCCTCATATTCTTTCAGGGACCCACATTACTACTTATTTCTCCTCATCCCATCTCACTCCATATTTGCAAAGTTGAAGCTTCTCTCTTCTGCTCAGTTAGGGCATTTCTATGGAAGCCCAGTATCTCAGTTAAATGACATTGTGACCTATCGTGGGTCATCATGCTCCCAATATAAATCCATTGATCCTGCTGACAGGCGACACCACTGACTAACTTACCTTCTACTCTTACTAAATGTAATCTGTTTGGACTAAACTACAGTGAATGTAAAAGTGAAAATCTTAAACCCAATCAGTCATGCTTTACCCACTGCAGAAGGGCTGAAGCATGTCCTTGATACCCACAATGGATCTGCCTGAACACTTAACTCTTTGCACCATATACGAGTAACTAATTCCAGTTACTAGCTTTCATTCAACACTTTCCTACCTTAGCCTAGCTTATGCTGCTATATTTAGTCAAAAACACTGCTCAAACTACAATTCACAAAACCCATTGACACATACTGGCAGACACATACCTTGGCCAAACAGAAGCAGGCCTGCATGCGGACTTTGTAGAAACACTGTTCCTGCTCCAGGATGTCCGTCAGAGCCAGTCTGGAGGCAGGAGTTGGGAACTTCTCCAAAGCTGAGATGGCCTCCTCCTAAGAGAGAGAAAAGGTACATGCTCCGTCAGTGACAGTAGGCTCAACATGAAAAGCTGCTACCAACATGTTGCTTGGAGTAAGGAGAGATAAATGGGACTGATAAGTCTTGCCATTCAATTTTTTTTAACCAACTAGGATGTGGTTCCAAATTAGAACCTGCTTTCAGAAGCTATCACTGAAAGCACCAATCAGGGATGTGGTGTCTTAGCAGAAAAAAAAGAAGATCTAACTGCAGAGTGATATGGTGAAGCCATAAGAAAACCCACCTGTGCAACTACATCCCTTTCATAGCGCAGCTGATACTGCCACATGAAGTCAGCCTGCTCAAACTCCACCTTCCTCAGGATGGACATGTCCGGGTCGATCCGGATCCAGAGGAGAGGAGAGTCAGCACTGCAGACGTTACAAGAGAGAGACACATTGAGGGGAAGTTCAAACAAAAGTAAGAAAAGTCAACTCCAACAGGGAGCAAAAATTAGTTGCTGATCATAGATCCATCTTTAACTTTAAAATGTCATCCTGAAGAGGTTTCCATAGCAGTCATATCAAGAGTCAAGGCTTTTATTGTCATTCGAATATAGCTACAGTGTAGTTATGTCGATGAAAATCTTAGGTCCCAGGCTCCTCAAACCGTGCAACACAATAAAACAGATTAAATAGTGCAAGTAATACAATAAAATAGAATAGAAGTAGTGCCATAAGACTCAAGTGATACATCATTTGTAAGTTGCAAACAGGTGAATGTTATGGATGTTCTTAGTTCAGGTGTCTTATTGCCTGTGGGATGAAACTGTCCCTGAGTCTGGTGGTTTTAGTCCGGATGCTGCGGTAACGCCTGCCAGACGGCAGCAGACAGAACAGTTTGTGGCTGGGGTGATGGGGGTCTTTGATAATCTGGAGGGATTTCTTTCTGAGGCGCTGGGAGTAAAGGTCCTCCATGGATGGCAGCTCCATCCTGGTGATGTTCTGTGCAGTTTTCACCACCCTCTGTAAAGCCTTACGATTGGGGGCGGTGCAGCTGCCGTACCAGGCCGTGATGCAGCCATTCAGGATGCTCTCTATGGTGCACCTGTAGAAGTTGCAGAGTATCCTGGAATCCATGTTGAACCTCCTCAGCCTGCGGAGGAAGAAGAGCCGCTGTCGAGCTCTTTTGGTGATGGTGATGGTGTGAAGAGTCCATGTCAGGTCCTCAGTGATGAGGACACAGAGGAACCTGAAGCTGCTGACTCTCTCCTCCGTAGTCCCACTGATGGCGATGGGGGCGTGTCCCTCTCTCTGCTGCTTCCTGTAATCCACAATCAGCTCCTTGGTTTTGCTGACGTTGAGATGGAGGTTGTTATGCTGGCACCAAGATGTCAGGTTTTCAACCTCCTCTCTGTACGGTGTCTCGTTGCCGTCGGTGATCTGGCCGATGACGGTCGTGTCGTCAGCAAACTTCACGATGGTGTCGGAGCTGTGTGTGGCCACGCAGTCGTGCGTGAACAGGGAGTAGAGGAGAGGGCTGAGCACACAGCCTTGAGGGGCTCCGTAGCTGAGGATCAGGGTGGAGGATGGGATGTTTCCCACCCGCACTGCCCGGGGTCTGCCCGTCAGGAAGTTCAGGATCCAGTCACAGAGGGCGCTGTTGAGCCCGAGGTCTCTGAGCTTGATGGCCAGCTTGGAGGGCACAATGGTATTGAAGGCTGAACTGTAATCAATGAACAGCATTCTCACATATGTGGTCCTCTGGACCAGGTGTGAGAGGGCAGTGTGGATGGTGAGGGCTATGGCATGGTCTGTGGACCTGTTTGCTCTGTAGGCAAACTGCAGGGGGTCCAGAGAGTCAGGGAGGGAGGAGGTGATGAAGGTTTTGACTAACCGCTCAAAGCACTTCATGATGATGGAGGTGAGTGCTACTGGGCGGTAGTCGTTGAGGCTGGTGATTTTAGACTTTTTGGGGACAGGAACGATGGGGGAGTGTTTAAAACATGTGGGGACTACAGACTGCAGCAGGGACCTGTTGAAGATGTCTGTGAACACCTCTGCCAGCTGAACTGCACACCCTGAGAACACGGCCAGGGATGCCATCAGGTCCTGGAGCCTTGTGTGGGTTAACCCTTTTAAAGGATTTACACATCTGCCCTGTTTAAAACAAAAGGAAAGGGCTCCTGATCCTTCTGTGCCTCCACAGCCTGGCTGCTCTCGAATCGTGCAAAAAAACTGTTCAGCTCATCTGGGAGAGATGCGCACGCAGACACTCCCACAGCACCCCCCGCTGCTCCATCAATGGCTAATAGGTAGACACACGTTTGTTCCAGCGAGAAGAGTCAAGTATTTTATGAATAATGTTTTTCTTAAATTAAAAAAAGCTTGCCTTAAACACTAGAAAACACCATTGCATTATATATAAATAAAATGATACAATAACTAATACATACAATATAAATAACAAACAAATGGCTACAGCAGTGATGTCTTACTCCATTGCCGATAAATCCATGTCAACTTCCTCTCCATTCATCAGAGGAATCTTCTTTTTCTTGTTTCTGGGGGAAAAAACAATGGAACAGTCAGTAAACACAGCCACACTCAGAATTTCTTTAATAGATTCTCTTTGTTGATCACATTTCTGTTCGACTAGAAACAGAGACGAGAGGACAAAGTAAAGAAACAAAGATTAAATAGATAACAACAAGATCAACGTATCACCAAGAAACAAAGCAACATCATGAGTAACAATGAGTATCACACTTATTATATTATAAACATGGTTGTATTAATATTCAAATGATACAAACTATTTTACTGGCTTACAATAATAATAAGTAATATATGATATCTAGTAAATATAAACATTTCTCCATTATTGTGTTGACTTATGAGAGTGTGTGCAGCGTGTGTACCGGCGGCTCTTGGAGTGACAGGGGATGTCGTGTTTCAGGCTATTCTCCTCGATCTGCAGCGTGTGGTTGAAGGATCCATCCAGCTCCTGCACTGTCACTTTGATAGGGCCCTGCAGGCAAATAAACATAGGACAATTTTATGAAATGGGAATTCTGTAACAATACTATATTTTTTTTATCCCTTTAAGTCTTGGAGTTTGGTTTTAGAATAGGTCTCCCTCGAAGGGAAAGACTGTCTTAGAAGGATAGCCATGTTTGTGCCATACTTGGTAACTGGTGTTTTGCACTGTAAAATAATAACTAATCCTCTCATTGACCATCAGCAAATGTTGGCAAGCAGACTAGGATTGTGGCCTACAGTACACTTTGATTTTATTAAAAATGTCATTTGAATCTGCTGTAAAAAAACAACAACGATTTACTTAAAAAAATTGACTGCTCTAGACACAGACAATTCATTTATTCCAAACACTGTATGTGGACGCTCACCACATATTTCTGGGTTCCAGATGATGTGTAGTCCTGACGGATCTCCAGCTCCAGCACGTTCCTTTTCCTATTAAAAGCAAAACTGCCAAAGAATTTCACCACAGCACTTTGGTCTCTGGAGTAACAAAAGTTAAGGCCAATACATTTTTTTTATTTTTTTTTATTCAAGATTAAACAATGAACTGGTGAAATGTTTAAAACATGACCTTTGTAATTATTTTATACATTTGATATCTTTTTGCATTTGTTTTAACGTGAGTCAGTTCTGAGTCAGTGGACTAAGTTTCAAGGCTGCAGAAAAACCTGAAAAGTGCTTTAATTAACTAAAACTATTTAAGATCTGACATGACCAAACATTGAACCTCTATATTTCCCTTCTGTGTAAGGTCATACCGTGAAGCAGTTCAATAATCACTCTGTGTGCTGGCAAACCATCCATTCCAGATTGAAGGATACACCCACTGTTTGATGAGGGGGCCGATGTCTTTGCCTGAGACGTTGGAGATGGACTTGAGGAAGGCGTGAGTGGACAGAAGCATCTGGCTCCACATGTGACTCTGGTACTTCTGGGAGGAGGCGGTACTCGCCAGGCTCAGAAGCTTGTTGAAAACCTTTAGTAAGGGAGCAGAAAACAAAGAATTCAAATGAAGACAAAACCATCTTTTGTTATGAGGTTAATAAATACTGCCTTCGACGTTTAAAGAGGCATAAGACAGGGAAATGCTGGCAGTGTGTCACCTGCAACATGAACTCCATGCTGATCCGGTTCTCTATCAGCCTCATCACCAGGTGGGCCTTACACTGGAACATCTTGTAGTACTCCCAGGACAAAGTGTGGGGGTGCTTGATGGAGAAGTGGAGGTGGGGGGTTGGACTGAAGATAGAAAACAGTTAGCTCAGTGTGTCATGCAATTATGATCCAGGACCAAATGACTGTGATTGGATTGAAGAGTTACTTGTCTTTCTCTTTTCCTCCACTGAAGGTCGGGTGCAGCAGAACCCCCCCCATCTTCAGTTCATACTCCACAATCTTGTCCAACTCCTGAAGAGAAAATAATAAAATTCATAAACATTTATAAATTAATCAAATTTTTAAATTCAGTTTAATATAAGCTCAAATAAGTTGATAATTAGTTAAGTCTATGAGTGAATGGCTGCCTACTGCACCGTTATATTTGTTATAGATAAATCTGTGATTATTTTCCCAGATTGTCTTTTACATTTCAGAGAAAAGTGAAAGGGAAATACTAAGAGCCAAAACAGTTCAAAAAGCTCCTAATTTTTCTCATACTGACTGTGCTGCACACTTTTTTTCACTCTCTGTCGAAAACCAGAGCCATGCTATTATCACCAAGTTCCGACAGGATAAAGAGTTGTCTAGAATAACTGTTACCTCTTTGATCCAGTGCCGGTACTCATTCACTCCAAAGGTCTTCTTTAGGTAGAGGCCGTAGATGTAGCCTGAGATCCCCTTCAGCACCCACTCATCAGCCCTTCAGGAGGAACAACACATATAATGCACTGCAAGTTCACAAAATACAAATCATCACCAAATATCAATGTCTTCACCTGGGGGGGTTAAGTGCCCCGCATGGTTTGAGGTATATGTCCAACGTTCAGGCATTATTCAATGAATTGTAACAAATGAAATGCAGGTTAACTCCATATTTAAGAAAATGAACTCCAGACCTTTGATCCTTCACACTTTCAAGGAGCCCTTTCTGGGATCCTGATTAAATAGGATATGGAGATTAAACCCCGGAAACTGAGAGCTCACCCTGTTTCCTTCACGGCTTCAAGCTTATTAAAAGTGACTTTTAAAGTAAAAGGCCACACTTGTGTTGCTCTTTACTAAGTTATTGTGTAAGTTATCCTTGTGGTATTCCTAGGAACAAACTTGGCATGGCAGACACAGCTTTTGTACATTTATCAGCCTGGATTTATTAGCTTGTAAAAAAAGGAACACAATACTATGATTCAACCTGGGTGGTTTAACAGCGTCATGCTGAACTGAATCCATCCTGCGGGTAGCAATTAGGATTTCAACTGTGCATTAGCTCTGATCAACTTTATGGACACTATGGAATTATTCTCCTAAAATATTTCATCCTAATATTGTCTTGAGAATATTTTTGATTCAATATTAAAAACAAGGTCGAACTCTTAAGCTTTGAGTTTCTTTCCTTTCTTTTTAGAGAAACCCTTCTTAAAAAGTAGTCCCAACTTCCTTCTTGTAACACTGAAAAAACAGCACTTTACAAACCAACACCCTCAGATGCAATTGGTCAATGAAATCTTCAGCAGATTTTCATTAAGAAAAAAACTCTATTACACAGAAACACAAGGCGGAGATAAAACACAAATCAATGTATTGTTTCCTAAAGCTCCTCAAACTTCAGTTTTTGATATCAAGGTTTCATAAATTTGTAAAAAGAGCAGTTTTTATTTTTCCGTGTGCCTTTTTCTTTTATGTCTGACAGGCTACTGAGCACGGCTGCTTTCAATTACAGCCCTAGTGAACCCCCACTCTGATTAATTGCTAGCAGGCAGCACCATGCTTTGCTAGAATCAAAGAGATCTGAGTCTCCTGAGATCTTTTCTTACACAACACCAGCCAGCTCAACAACATAAGCAAACCAAGGACACACATCTGATGTGTGTTCAAAGGTCAGAGACGGGGGGACAATACGCGTTTCTCTTCACAATACTAGCAGGATTTAAGTCCTATCGATGGGCCTCTTATCTTAACACAAGCCTACTGAGTTTTGGACAAAATTATGAAGTATAAATGTGTTATTTTCACCTTTTTTAAAATACATTTCTTCCTGCTGGGGTCCCTACAGTCTGGGAATTTCATAAATGTATGGAAAGCTGAGACGATTAAATGAATTCAGCTGTATAAACGTGTGTAAATGTTAGTCAAGTCTATTCATTGTTGTCAGATTATTTTTTGAAACAGGACCTCACTTTATAAAATGAGCTCTAGGATCATCAGAACCTCATTCAACTTAACAAGCACAACTAGAGACTGAGGGCTTTTAGAAGCTTTCCTTATTCCCTAAGCAATTATTGCAAATGTCCAAAGTTTTTGATACCAAATCTCTGAATGGATTTTTCTCTGTTGTTTTTCGATCAAGTGTTGAGTGATCCAGAATGATCAACACAAACCTTTCTGCCATACTGTATGAAACATAATAGAGCATGGGTATGGCCATTCACAGTCATAGTGTGATCATAGTGTTCCAGGATCTTCTACACTGTAAACTTTTAGATTTGAAATGCGTCTTACCAAAAAGTATATAAAACCTTCCATCTTCAGGGTCTCAACTTTCAGATGATGTATACCACTGATATTTGGCATGTACTTTTGACATGCGATCTCCCCCTAAAGATCCCCTGTCCCACTCGCAAAATAAAACAAAGATATGTTTTCTAAGGGTTAATGCTGTGATAGGCTCTAAGTTGTCTTTTTGTTATTAATCTTATCTTTAAGTTGGTTTTCTGGTAGATCCAGAAAAATGTCCCCACATAGGGCTTAGGCAATGTCTTGATTGACGCAGCGATTAGCCAGTGAGAAATGGGTCTTCAGTATCTGAGGTCTCAACAGGACATGTCTGCCTGTGTGGCTTAGACTTCCCGTCTCCGAGCTAACAGGCTCACTGTGCAGACTCACCATGACATCCTGGAGATAAAACAGCCAAAGAACTGCTGAGCCAGGGCCTGGGCCAGACAGCGACGTGTCTGCGGGGTCTGGTCTATGATCATAGAGCTGTGGAGCAGGTTGGTGCTGAAAACAAAACCAACAACTCCAGGTGAGACAGAATCAGACACAGTACATGAATATAATATGACAAAATGCTGTTGTTGTTTATGAAGCACTGAAGGGTTTAGTGCCAAAATACATTTCTGATCTCCTGCTACATTATGAACCATCCAGAACTCTCAGGTCTTCTTGAACGGGTCTGCTTTCTGAGTCAGAACTAAACAGTGAGAAGCAGCATTCAGTTATTATACGCCAAACATCTGGAACAAACTCTACTACTTTAAATCAAGGCTCAGGACTTTTCTTTTTGCCGCTGCTTTTAATGGAACTATTCGTATCTTACACTGCACTGTAACTTTATTCTTGTATTTGATGAAAGTCTCATGCCTACCTGAAGATACTCATGGAAGCATAGGAGGACACTTGTACGTAGGCCTCGTCCACAAACACAGTCTTGAAGCAGGCATAAGGGTAGCGGCATGTCAGAATCTCCTCATAGAACTCAAAGATCTCATGCAGGTAAGACATGGAGTGTTTGAGCAGGGGCAGCAGCTGTGGCAGGCAGAAGTGGGTCACCTGGGGGGGTGGGGGGGGAGGCGGGCAGGACAATATTAGAGTTAATTATTCGGAATATTGTACCAAAAAAAAGGGGAAAATGTTCATGTTAACAAAACTGTGTTTCTATCATCTGTTATATTCTGTGTCGTTTAATGACAGCTACCCTGACAGGATAACAATAACCCTATTGTTGTCCTTTACTGCATCACTACCATCACTACTAGTGGTGGGAAGTTGCTAAGTACATTTGTTCAAGTACTGTACTTAAGTACATTTTTAAGATACATGTACTTTACTTGAGTATTTCTTTTTTATGCTACCTTGTGCTTCTACTCCAATATATTTTGAAAGCAAATATTGTAGTTTTTACTCTACTACATTTATATCACAACATTAGTTACTTTTGCAGGTTCATATTTTTTTTATACAAAAATGTAATTAAACTAAAGCATTATGATGTATTATAATGGATGGAAATACCTGGCAGTCTAAAAAAGTAATTAAACTTCTCTCCAGCTTTACAAGCTGCAAAATCAAATGTTAAACTCGTTAATGGATATCTAAATATAATCCAATGATAACAAATATTGTGTTCTAAAATTGGCCACTTGGATAATGAGTCATTTTAGATTTAGTACTTAAGTACATTTAGCTGTCAATACTTTTTTACTTTTACTTAAGTAACTTGAATGCGGGACTTTTAGATGTCCCACTTCATCATGTCGTAGCAGAGTATTTCTGCAACGCGGTTTTATTACTTTTACGTATAACATCTGAGTAATTCTTCCACATCTGATCACTACACCTTACACAGGCGGGAAGTCCATTTCCACCACTACACTTTTTTCAACTCATCTTCAATACAGCTACATTGTGTTTAGGGGCATCTAGTGGTCATTAAGTAGAACATACAAGGATGGATAACATATTACTGCATTACACAGATACCATGAATATATATAAACATTTAATCCTGCGTCTCTCTGTGTTAATGTTTAACATGAAATCTTACTCTTTCCTCTTCCTACATTATAATCATAAAGTGGGCATGTCTGTGGAAGGAAGATATGTGGTTACCCAAAATGTAACCTGACTTTGGAGCCTTACTGAGCCTTCTTCCTGACATGACATGAACCAATAGATTCTTTAGGTTTTTTTCTAGTTCCATATAATACTGGTGTCTTCATTCTAGATTTTAAGAGGTTAAGTAAAAGCAGATCTTTTGTAAGAGAATCACAATTTACCCTACGCAGTTCAAAACTAATTAACGTAGACTAAAAAGTGGACCTTTGCCATTACTGGATTCATACAGTGAGGCCATCCAAGTTTCCCCACACCTCCTAAACTAATTTCCTTTATTATTTTAAATTGTATTTTTTATTTCTCTCATGTCTGCTTCCATTTTTGTATAAACTATGTGGATTCAGCTGAAGGAAAGAGGTACAAAAAAAAAACAGTAGAGAAAAGTGTAGATAGGTTTGTTTAAGTTGCCAAAGCTAAAATAAAAAACAAAACATTGATTTAGGGCTAACTACATGCAGAAACATAATCATTTGTAACTGTTTCTGGTCACTGCAAACCCACCTCATGCATGTAGGGATCTACAAGGATTTCAAATGGCCCCACAGCTAGAGAGATGTTGGGGGCCGCGGTGGGGATGGGGAGGATGTAGTGGTAGGTCTTCTTCCTCATGTCATTAGTGTAGATGGTCTCCACCAGATCTCCACAGGACACCGCCACCATGGAAGCATCCACGGTGAACTCCAGCTTCCATGTGCACAGCTCTGAGTAGGAGTCCACAGAGGGGAACCAGAATCTGGGGGGGACAATATAATGAGTTATGCAAAGACCATTGGTATCATGGAGCTAGTGTGGGTCTGCATTACAGCACAGGAAATGCAGTGAGACAAATAGTAAAGGTTTAATGGTTGCTACAAAACAGGCTACATGTAGGAAGCTTAGTGACTGTGTACTTAAGATGGATAACGGTGTGAGAATTAAAAAAACATTGCACTACAAAGAAGTAGCATGGCAATATCTCATCATTAAAGCACTGCGGTCAAGATGGACATTCGTTTTTGGAGGATTCATCACATTTTGGACTTCAAGACTACTTTCGTCACCAATTTTTTTTTGTTTTCCCTTGTAACTTCTGCTGTGCTTTATGCCTGGATTCGTTTTCTTTTTGTTACACTGTGACAGTGACCATAGGTTGAGAATCTATTGTATCGATTCATTCATTACATGTTCATATGACTTTGGGAAAAGTAGCACTCAATCTAACCTGAACGGAATAACAATGTAAAAAGGCAGCTTGAGACAAAGGCTGAAAACATCTGACCTTCTCCCCTCATTACACAAGTGGATGGACAAATGCATGTATCAGCAGCACAAAACATGGTTTACCTCCAGGTGTAATGTTGCTTTTTGACTGAACTAGGGCTGGGCAATATCTATACTATATCTGTATCTGGATATTTAGATTAACCCAGCCAAATCTTTTCTTGTTTTGTGTCTATATTGACGCCGGGATCTTGAGTCGAGGCTGATCCTCTTGCTGTGGTCCTGCATCCTGGATCCTCTATCCTGAGTTCTGGATTAAGTCGTGGACTTCGGGTCGTGGCTGAACCTGTCTCTGCGGTCCTGCCTGAGTCTCGTCGTGCTGCTTCTCTGATGGCTCCCACAGGATTGTTGACATCTTCGTAGATTCATCTCCTTATTATAGACACATGCATTTCCAAACATTCGGTCTATATGGTGTAAAATGTATTATCTCTTCGATTAACACACGGCATCTATTGCACGTCTGTCCGTCCTGGGAGAGGGATCCCTCCTCTGTTGCTCTCCCTGAGGTTTCTCCCATGTTCCCCTTTAAACTGTGGGGTTTTCTCTGGAAGTTTTTCCTTGTACGTTGTGAGGGTCTAAGGATAGAGGGTGTCGTTTTTCTCATACTGATATTCTAAACAATCTGTGCTTATTAGCTGTAAAGTGTCTCTACTGTAGGCTATCTTTATTATGTGTACAGCACTTTGGCTCGACCAAAAATCGTTTATAAATGTGCTATATAAATAAAACTTAATTTGATTTGATATAAAACTAGATATCGTCTTAGATAAAGTAATATTGCATAAGTGTCTTTTATTGTTTTAAGGCTGCCTTAAAGTAAAGTGAAGTCATTTTCTGAATTTTAAAGACTTAGCTTAGTCATTAAAACCACACTATTTATGATCATTTATCGAAACTCTCTGTGAAAACATTTTGTGAAAGCATCAAAGATCGACCCTACAATTTTTTCACTATTTTCTATTCCAGGTATTTGGTCATAAATGTTGTGTTCTTTAATCTATTCCATATGGCCCAGCAATACAATAATGTTGATAATTGAATCATTATTTGTCCTTAATGAAGTCAAAAAAGGTCAAAAGGGTCAATAAGTGATGTCGATTTCTGAATTGACCACACGGTTCTAGGTTTTCTATCGTGTGTATTTACCCACGTAGCCTTTATATCAACATAATTAATGATGACATCATCTATTTATTTATAATTACAAAGTCAACCATACAATATGGAGACATTTGATTGTCTCCATATAGCCCAGCCCTGCAGTGTAAATAATGGTTGGCCTTGTTTGCAGACCTGGTGGAGTTCTGGTATCCGAAGGAGAAAACGTGAGCCCCCCTCTCCGCCATGCTGCCTTCCACATCTGGAACGACGAAGTGAAGACCTCCTTTTGGCTGGTCCAGGGAAAACTCTATGTACACCTTTAAAACTTTCAGCTCTGGAGGAACATGAAACAAAAACTGTCAGTCCTGCACAACCTCCCAAATGTTGCACATTGTAGCCAAGCTACCTCTTATATCTGCACAGCTTTCCAATTGTCATACCAATAGTGCACATATTTTTACTTTGATTTATTCTATTTTACTTTTAATGGCTGTATCTATATTTAATGTAAATATTGCTATATTTTAATGTTATAATAGTTTTCTTTAAAACGTTTTTTATAATGGTTTTATTTTGTTGGTCCTCTCTTACTATTTATATTCTTTAACTGTGTTTAGATACACACCATACTTACCAAGGCAAATTCCTCATATGTGTAACCTATTTGGGAGTAAACCTGTTCTGATTTTGATTCTGTAGTATCAGGCATTCATTCATAGTAACATTGCTGTCAATTATCGGTGTGGACGGCCAGCAACAACATTTGTTGCATTCCAGGGAAATGTGTTAATATACCTCATGTCAGGCAAGAAATCAATCTGATGAAGAGGATGGAATTTAAAAGGACTTAAAAGATTATGATAGTGTTTGATTTTCAAGGGAAACATGATCCAAACACCTATTTCTTGATTTGCAGTGGCCTTTGTGCCATGGTCTTACCGTCCCCTTGTTTCCAGAGCTCAGAGGGAACTTTGATGACGAGCTCGCCATGTCCTGCATCAGGATCCACAGCACTCACTGCTGCAGTGTAGGCACTGGAGAAGTAGTTGAGGTTCCTCCTAACAGACACACAAAACATTTACACAAAACAGGTTCTTTTAAAGTAGGCGAACAATGGTATTTATAGTAACATGTCCAGACCTGCTGAAATGTGACGGTTACAGGAGTCAAAATTCGAAAAATAAAAAATGTTCTCTTAAATACTTTCTAAATAATAGATGTGAGTTTCTTCTCCATGCCTCACCGTCACAACAACTTTTCCCAAAGCAGGATATCAGAAATACTCATTTAGTAAGATTTCAAAACCTATTGCCAGAAATGTAACAAATGAATCTTCCGACACAACTTTCAGTTGGAACATTTTCTGGCAATTCAATTCCAGACATTGTTTACAGATGCAGACTCAGATAGCTATCCAATTTTCTTTGTAAATTAAATATTCAAAATATTAAGATAATTTCTATTTCTAGAAATCCTAGAGGTGTCTTTTACAATGCGATCAATAAGAAAGATTTTGAAATGTCATATCAAATTGTATGCGGCAGGTAGTTATTAGTTAATACAACAGTCTTGTAAAATAAAAAAAAGAGAATAAACTGAATATGTATGTTGTCATGGCTGTGGTACAGGTACATTGATGCATCAACTGTTGCACTGTCAAACAGTAAAAAGGTTTTCTTTATAGATTTCTTAAATATGCCAATATGCCACATAGTGTGTTTACTGGACAGTAAAGTGAAGATAATAAATGTTTAATTGATGCAACATTTAAATTGTCCAGCATATCTCTCTGCGAAGAAGTCACTCTCAGTCATTGTATAGTGAGGAAACCGTTTGAGTATGGAAGACTGGATTAAGAGCAAGGAGCCACAACTCTTTCAGAAATAAGGTGGACTAGTTGATTACAGAAGGTCATTCATGAACACCGTTAACAATCTATCTGAACGACCTTGATTAGTCAAAGATGAGCAAAGAAAAACTGTTTATGAAATATATGGTGGTTTTTGCCCCTCCTTGCGTCCAGGTTGTCCTCTTGCATGTGTTTTCTATCTTTGCTGAAACATACTGATGTTTGGTTTGACTGTCTGTCAGTGATAAAGGTTAAACTGTTGATGCTCTGCACTCTCTGACCTGGGGTATTTTCTGGACAGTGTGGCTGCTTCCTGACCCTTTTTGGGGTTTTCAGGTTAATGCTCCTGACAATTGGTCTTTGTCTTATTAAATTAAACTAACCTTGTTTCAAGGATTAAGGCATAACACATTCAGTATTCAGTAGAGAATCTGCACTCCACTGAAAGTGGAAAGCCATACTCACTGCTTGGACTCATGGTGGCACACCTCCAGTGTAGGGTCATTGTAAATGAATGGTGCTTCCAGTTCATTGACTCGGACCCTGTAGATGCGGCACTGTTTGCTGTTAAGCTTGATCCGGTTCAGGTTGACCACCGTGGGAAAAATGGTCAGCTCAACAAAGCCCTGAGGGATGCAAACAGAGGAAGAAGTTGGTAACGACGGACATCAGTGGTCAACAGTTACTGAGGTAAAGTTCACTGTCTGAATCATATAACCTGCATTGGACCGTTTTTTCATCTAGAAATGTTCCAAACCCAATTCTCTATGCTGGTTTATCACAGCAGCAAGTCTTTGAGTGCATTGGGATTTATGTTTCACATAGATAGAAACCTTTTTTGTCATTATATAGAAAATACATTGAAATCGAAGTTAAGTACCAGTGGTGCTTAAAACACATCCACATACACAACTATTTGCAAACAATAAAAAAGACAAGCAATAAAAGACAAAAATAAGAATAAGAGGACATTAAAAGTGTACTTTCTGTAACACAGTAACATGCTTTAGTCTGTCACATAGACCTATATAATATCTAACAAATACCAATAATAAAGACTATTTGACTAATTCCCCAAAGTGTTTCAGTCTAAGGTTTTAAAGGCAGTATGCAGTTGTATTTTAAATGCAGTTCGTCATTCTTCCTGTTTGTATGGGTGCAATGTGAATAGGTGTATAAGTGGACAAGAAAGCAGTTATATCTATAGTCTGTTCGATATATATCATAACAAGGGGGTCAGTAACTGGATGGAATCAAGTGGGTGTAATAACAGCCAGCTGCAGAGGTGGAAGAAGTACTCAGATCTTGTACTTAAGTAAAAGTAGAAGTACCGGAGTGTAGGAATACTATTAGAAGTAAAAGTCCAGCATTCAAAATGTTACTCAAGTAAAAGTAGAAAAGTATTATCATCAAAAGATACTTAAAGTACCAGAAGTAAAAGTAGTCAGTGTGCAGATTGGTCCATTTCAGAATAATATATATGATATATTTTATAATGATTGATCATTAAAGTGTTCTCAAAGCTGGTAAATGTGCAGCTAGTTTGAATGACTTTGTATACTGCAGGGTAGCTTGTGAATTTACTCCAGGTGGAACTAAAGTCGGATTTAACACTTGATTATATTTCACATCATCCGGATCTGTAAATTAACTAAAGGTATTAAATACATGTAGTTGAGTCAAAGTACACCATTTACCTCTGAGTTATATTGGAGTAGAAGTACAAAGTAGCAACAAATTGAAATAGTTAAGTAAAGTACAAGTACCTCGAAATTGTACTTTGGTAAAGTACTTGAGTAAATGTACTTAGTTACTTTACACCACTGGCCAGCTGTTTTCTGTCCAACAACAGCAGAATGACCTATGACAATAACGTAAGACTGTAACTTGTGTACTCACAATGACAGACTTTCTCTGGAAGTTGATGTTGTTGATGCACACCACCTGGTGGGTCGTAAAAACAATAACAGAAAAACAATATCAGTATTCGATGTGAACTAAACTAGATACTCATTCAGTCAGCGGATAACGGTCTTTGTACTTTAAGAAACTCTGCTGCCTGTTTGTTACTCACGCAAAACGTTAAGCTACCGTTACCTTTGCTTCAGTATGGAACATTACTGCAAATAATGTAATGCCTACAAGTATGGTATTAAATGAAAATACTTATAATTTAAAGGGGCGCGGGCTCTCAAAGCCCTTGTCCTTCTTCTTGTTCATCCTCTTGTCTCTGTTGTGTTGACTAAAGTTTCAACATGCCGGAACTCTGCTCCTTGTATTGGTGCTTCGTCTCACCAGCCGTGAGAGGCTACTTCCACATGCATGCAGACTGCCGAGAGTAGAACAAACAGGCTCTGAGTCAGACGCAAGCAGTACTGTAATGTCACTGACTCTGTAATGAATGCTTTATATTCAGGTTGTGTCGCCCGGAGACTGCTGTAGTGTTTTTATTGCAACCTCAGTGGACGTATTCATTAATAAAAGTCGGCCATGACTACCAATCGTATTAAATAGAGAGAATAGATCCATATAATGTTGCCTGCGGTAGTCGTGGATCAAAACATCGAGATATATCCTCATTATCCGGCTGCTGATAGAATTGAGATCGCGGCTGCAGTGTGTGCAGCCATTTTGTTAGTAACCTTTGAACTCCCGCGTAAAAATGACAACAAATGCTCTTTTTTTAATATGTTTTTTTATATAACTATCACTTGGTAAGCATACAAACTGTAATCGATGTATAATTATTTCTAAAACAAATGCACATTAATCTTATTTATTTATTTAAAAACTCATGCTACGTAACTTCTCACTTCCGGCTTTTCTAGAAATGCACGAGCTTTGCGAGAGCGCGCATAACCCATGTAAAGACTGGGAACGGATATTCGGGGGGGGGGGGAAGTGTAATGTAAAGTACGATAAAGCCTTCTAAGTTCTACCAAGTGTGTCTGTAGGCCACTAAGAACAACTCAATGTTTTTACCCTCACTTATTTAAAGCATCTTTGACAGCCTCTATTCATAAACGTTTCTCTAACACTGATATTGTTTTATTTAAATTATTACATTCACATATAACAATCTCAATTGTTCCTACAAGCTTTATTATTTTTTGAATAGAGGGAACACCTCTTTAAAATATGTTAAAATCCACATAATGTGTAGAGAGGCGAAGTCCCTCCCCTTCCGGGAGCCTCCATGGGACCCCGGAAGTGGAAAATTATACATTGAAGTCAATGGAGAGAAAAGTTATCTTTTGATCCCGTTTGAATTGTGCCACGAATGACACGTATGATATTTGTCAATCTTAAACACTCATTTCCATGTAAAAACAGTCACAGTTTGTTGGAGAACTGTTGAAATATAAGACTATGAAAAATACGCAACTAGAAAGACTACAAATCCCAAATGCATTCTGGGTCGCGTAAGTGATGTCATAGGCGATAATGCTCCAAGACTGGTTGTAGTGATGGCAAAATGAAGCTTTGAATGAAACGTCGAACCACTTAGACCAGGGGTTTTCAAAGTGTGGGTAGGTGAGCCTCCCCTCAGAGAACATAAGAACAGCCGCGCCCCCCCTCCCAATTATTATTGCTGTTATTATTATTATTATTATTGTTGTTGTTGCTATAATGCAGGGGTATTCAATTGCATTTCAAAGAGGTCCATTAAGAGAAAATGTAATTAAATGCTCTGTTTTCGCTGTCTACCTTCCACCATTTGAAATTACTCCGACTGTTTCTCTCCTCTTGTCGTGTCTCTGTGTGTGTTTGAATCTATCGTGCTGACTGCACCGATTTGATTGGCTGAGTAGCGTCACCTCCTTAAAACATTAAACAATAACTTTTTAAAACCTTTTTATTATTATGTTTTCAACATATTGTATAAAACTCCCCCACTACTTGGACTATTCCTTGCACCCCTCTAGAATAGGCCCGAATGGTCTCAACCATATTGCATCAGTAACGTGAACTTGTTATTATAACAAGATCGCAAGGACGCTGGTAGCGATCGGGAAATTGAGTGTTGTTCAGTTTGTGTGTTGTGAAACATGCGTGTCCGTGCATGAAAATATACCACACACCCAATTACAATTGCATGTTCAATTCACTACCCTGGAAGTTAATACAGTTGTTAAAGTTGGAACAGCCTGTGGACAGCCGTTCTTCCTTGCATGTCAGTCGCCGACACCTTCTTACAGAGGACAGGCACATCTAGCTGCAGCACCACCCGTATATTTCCGCACGCCGTGTTGCTCCCGGTAACACACTGAACGTCAACTTTGCCTCCTTATTACACTCACCCCTACTTTAGTGGGAACAATGAGTCTGCGTCTTTGATGCACAGAGGAATAAACGCAGATCATACTCTGGCTGCAGCCTTGACCGGTACTTGCTTTTGATCAAAGTCAATGCGGAAAACCTGGACTCACACAGGTTGGTGAAGGGAATGAGCACTTTTACAGCCTTTTTGGCGAGGTGGGGGGACTCGGTCTCCGCAGACAGCCACAAGTGGGCAAGTGTCACTTTACTCGTCTTTTTCTCGTTCTTTTGTGTCTCACGCTACGGCTCCCCTGCCCGTCTACACTACAGGCATCAAAAAATCTTGAAGCTGGGCGTGTCTGAAGCTTGACGATTTTTTGCGAGCAACGCGACCAACAACCAATCACATGAATCTCCCGCCCCCGACATTCAAAGCAATAGCAATGTTAAAACGAAGTAAACTGGATATAAACTCTCCAAACAGGCGAAAAACCTACCAGTTTCACCCACTGTCTCTGCCACCTCCCTCCATGCCTGGTTCCTCCGGTTTGTATCCCGGTAAATAGTTCTGGTCGTAATGAACCGGGTGATTTGCTACCGTAATATCTCGTTTGGAATATGAGGAAACTAACTGCGGTCTGGCTCTCCCAGCTTGCACGCGGTTTGTTTGGCTGCGCTTGCACTGGCGGGATTTGCATAAACGGGATTTGCATAAACGGGATTTGATTGGCTGATACCAAGCAGCGAGCCTCAAAAGTTGTAAAACATTGAACATTGTTCAACTTTTGATGCCGATAGATGCTCGTGATGCTTGCAAAGCCATGCCATGCTCCCCACAATGCAGTTCGGCGAAGATTAAAAATCTTCCTACGTCACCCCATTCAAGTGAATGGGCGAAGCGTTGAAAGCATTTTTCGATGCCTGTAGCGTAGACGGGCCGTGAAGCTCTCCGGCGCCCCCCAGGGGAGGCGCGCCTCACACTTTGAAAACCGCTGACTTAGACAATTGTGTCGGAAATAGGTTCATTTCTCGAAGCTTCAGTTACAGCGACCTCTCCTGGTGAAGTGCAAGGCTGCAGTGGGTTTAACGTATCTTTGCCTTGAAAAATATTCGATACACACACACACACTTACGGCCCGTCTACACTACAGGCATCAAAAAAATCTTTCAACGCTTCAACCATTCACTTGAATGGGGTGACGTAGAAGATTTTTAATCTTCGCCGAACTGCATTGTGGGGAGCATGGCATGGCTTTGCAAGCATCACGAGCATCTATCGGCATCAAAAGTTGAACAATGTTCAACTTTTGAGGCTCGATGCTTAGCATCAGCCAATCAAATCCCGTTTATGCAAATCCCGCCAGTGCAAGCGCAGCCAATCAAACCGCGTGCAAGCTGGGAGAGCCAGACCGCAGTTCATTTCCTCATATTCCAAACGAGATATTACGGTAGCAAATCACCCGGTTCTTTACGACCAGAACTATTTACCGGGATGCAAACCGGAGGAACCAGGCATTGAGGGAGGTGGCAGAGACAGTGGGTGAAACTGGTAGGTTTTTCGCCTGTTTGGAGAGTTTATATCCAGTTTACTTCGTTTTAACATTGCTATTGCTTTGTATGTCGGGGGCGGGAGGTTGTTGGTCGCTTTTCTAAGCTTCAGACACGCCCAGCTTCAGACACGCCCAGCTTCAAGATTTTTGATGCCTGTAGTGTAGACGGGCCGTTACGGCCCGTCTACACTACAGGCATCGAAAAATGCTTTCAACGCTTCGCCCATTCACTTGAATGGGGTGACGTAGAAGATTTTTACTCCTCGCCGAACTGCATTGTGGGGAGCTCGCTTGGGGATTTTTTGCGAGCAACGCAAATAGGAATAGGAAGTCCAGGGTTGAAGCTCCATTCGAAGCTTCAGTGTCAAACTGCCATCACTAACTGGTTGCGACTCGCAAAGCAAAGAAGAAGACCGATTTATTCCCTCCAATAAATATAAGAGATTGCTCCAATAAATTCACTTTTAAAGATGCCTGTGTGCTTTGTACCAGGTTGTAATCACAAAAGTGATCATACAAAAGACATGTTAAAAACTTACTGGAAAAAGATAACCGCTGGATAAACCTCTCCTTAAAGTTATGGTTAAGGGTCCTTACCAGGAGTGACTTGCTGGAGGAAATGAAGATGGTGCTCACATGATCTTGATTTCACCCCGAGCAAGCTGGATAAAACATTTAAAGATTGGGCCAAACATGGCCTTACTTCATATTGCACATTTTTCAGCAAAGGAACCATGTTTGATTTTCAAACACTTAAAAAAACGATATGGATTGAATAACAGTGATTTTTTAAAATTTCTACAGGTACGCCATTACTTAAATAGTTCCCTACCAGACAGCCAGAAGGCCCTTGAAAACCCTTTATTAATAGTTTACACCAGTGCATACATATCAGACACAGAGATGAAAGTAATCTCAAAACTTTACCAAGCTCTTCAAGATATTAAAAAGGAAAATACTTTCTATATAAAACACAAATGGGAAAACGAAACCAAAAAAAACATCCCCGACGAAGTCTGGACAAATGACTGTACTTTTCAATGGAAGATCTCGAGCTCAGGCACCAACAGAATGTTTAGTTGGAAGATGCTGAGCAGGTACTTTTTCAGCCCTGCTCAGTCATCACATCATCTAGGGCCCCCCAGCTGCTGGAGGAAATGTGGTTCTCAGCTAGCACATCACTACCATTTTGTTTTGGGCTTGTTCTTTAATAGTAACTTTTTGGGAAAAGATTCATATCGAAATTGAAATAATACTACAGGAAAAAATCCCTTTAAACTGGGACGAATTTCTATTTGGGCTCGTACATTCAATACCCTCAAACTCCAAAACAAAACAATTATTTGGAATTCTTACTGTTGCAGCAAAAAAAGCAATAACTAGAAAATGGCTCAAAGCGGATATCCCTTCTTTTGACAACTGGTACGACAAAATCCATGAAATCTATGTTATGGAAAGAATCACCTTCTCAATGAGGCTTCAGGAAAACACATTTGAAGAAATATGGAAAAAGTGGAGGGTTTACATATCCCAAAGACGACCATCCCTTGTTTTACTGTTTCTATACACCGATTGAATGTATATGTATAGATATGTATGTATGGTCACATATATGTGTATTGAATGTATATATGTATGTTGATATGCATACATGTGTAGACATGTAGACAACCCCTGTGTACTTTTTCGTTTTTATTTTACTTTGATTAATTTTGTTTGCCATTTCATTTGTCACTTTCGGGTCTCTAAAAATATATGATTTGAAAAACTGTACTTGTACTATAATGTGACCCCAAATAAATAAAGAATAAAAAAAAAAAAAAGTGATCATACCACTTGCTCGTTCTATCGCTTCCCGTCTGGTGAAAGGACCAGGACCAAACATATCAGGTAATATACATGATTTGCATGGAACATAGTCAAGTTAGCTACCTAGCTAGTAGCGAGCATGTCAGTTAGCATTACATTAAATTACTTAGCCTTGTCATTTGTATTAGCCTTAACATGAAGTAAACCAAAATGTTAAACAGTAAGAGTAGTCATGATGGTAAGTATTTTGTGAAACATTTGATGAGTAGCCTATCGCCCCCTCCACCAGGTGCTAAGGGGGCGGGAGGTAGGCTAACGCCACATTAGCATATTTTCTACTTAATGCTATCTGTACAAATGGTTAACACTGAACATTAAAAGATCAGGCAGTTCAGGGAGAGTCGAAGGAAGGAAGGCAGGCAGCTTTGCATGACATTCTTCTGGACGTGTTTCATTGTGATGATAGTGAGAGTGAGTCAATCTGTTTGTTGGAAAGACAGTAGTTGAGTGATTACAAAGAGAAAATTATTAAAAGAGATAATTATTCAGTGTTATTACTTTAAAGTGTTGTTACTGACCTTTTTCTCTTTTATTTGCTTTACCTCACCTGTAACTGCTGAGACCCTGAGGAACATGCACACTGGACTGACCTGCTCTGGCAACCTGATTTCCACTGTACGTAATAGTATTTGGTTATGGTATATTATTGATATACATCAATGGCAAAATGCACCCCCCAGAGACACACAGGTATTGAGTGTGATATTTTGCATTGGTCATGTGAAATCCTCTTTACATACTAGAAAACTGTAGGAGCGGCAACTTGTTTTGAAATTTAATTTTTAATATCCGATAATAAAGTTGATCTGTTTTCTTTATTCTTCTCTTTTCCCAGCTCCATCCATCACCATTCTCTGTTCCTGCAGGTCCTGCTTGCTAATCAATATTCATATTTTTTTACACAATTACAAATAAAGTCAATGTATTGTATGACATGAAGTTGTGCTTCATTCTGAGTCAATAATAAATTCATTCTGCCTTCAACTGCAAAATTATTGTGGACTGCACCGACATCCACGTAGCTGTCCCCCCCCACCCCAGTAAGATGAACCAAGCAAAGCTGACATACTCAACATACAGCTGTGCTCTTAAGTTTACATGAAGAATTTGTGAAATATTGGTAATAACAGGTTTAAATGATTATTAGTAATTAATTATATAATTGTCTCATTGTAGATGAGCAGACAGGGAGCCAGACGAGAAAAGCAGAATATGCAGCTGCCATTTTCCACATGGAAAAGAGAAAGGGCCAAGTGTATTTGTGTGGACAAAAGAGAAATCCCAAATACGAAAAATAAAATTATACAATTTACAGATATGTATACAAATATATATATTTATCCTATATACGCCATGTATAATGATGGTGTATGATGTAGAAGGAAGTGTGTTAGATAACAAGTAAATAGAGTTACATACAGATCCATGTTACAGCAAAAGATGGAATAACTAAGAAGCATGCAGTATAATAATAATTACACGCAACAATTAAATAACTGCTCAGCATCTCCACCACAATCCCAATCTGCTGTGTCCTGTTTTCCTCCCCTCTGCATAACACCCCATCACACATACGAAACACAACGCAGAGTCCGAGGGTGTTAAGAGTATGTTTATTTAAATGTCCTCCTCTCTACTGGCCAACACAGGGAGCATATGCTGGGGGTAGAATTGTTCCCGGAGGAGGAGATTTCCATGCCATGCAGGGTCTTTGGGGATGGGGATGATGATCGCCTCCTTCGTGGTCTACAGTAGCAGAGACTCCGGTCTGTGATGTGCAGCTGTTATATAATATACAATACATTTTTGAAAAACATTTGATCAACAAAAAAGGATTTGGTCAGGATCTAGAGTCAGTGTGTAGTTTATTAATTAATCAATGCTCTCTACTTTAGGAAAACACATACCAGTGTACCAGAGGGAGTCACACACAGCTGTGCCTAGATAACGAAACAAATTGACAACAGGGATGCAAACTCATCAGGTATGAAAAAGGTGACAATGATCCGAGCCCCCTGACCCCACAGAATATCGGCTTTAAAATGAGGAATAACAGAGGATTTTAGCAGTCAGAACAACTAAAGCTGCAGTGTTAATAATAACAGAAACGCCATAGAGTCACATCTAATAGAAATATATAAAAAGCATTTATTTTAATTGTGTAGCAGTCAGTTTATAATTTTGGCAGCACTGTTGAGCATTTTGAAAATGTATTTTCATGCCTCTGTGCAAGGCTTAGTCTTTCTATCTTTATAGCCACTGGTGTAAAGTAACTAAGTTCATAAACTCAACAAGTACTATAATTGGGCACAATTTTGAGATACTTGTACTTTACTTAAGTATTTAAATGTGTTGCTACTTTGTACTTTTACTCCACTACAGTTCAGAGGTAAATGGTGTACTTTTACTCCTCTACATGTATTTAATACCTTTAGTTACTTTACAGATGTGGATGAATGATGTGAAATATAACCAAGTGTTAAATCAGACTTTAGTTCCACCTGGAGTAAATCCACAAGCTACCCTGCATTATACAAAGTCATTCAAACTAGCTGCACCTTTAGCAGCTTTGATAACACTTTAATGATCAATCATTATAAAACATATCATATTATTCTGAAATGGACCAATCTGCAAAATGACTACTTTTACTGTCGCTACTTTCACTATATTTTGATAATAATACTTTTCTACTTTTACTTGAGGAACATTTGGAATGCAGGACTTTTACTGTAACAGAGTATTCCTACACTCTGTTACTTCTACTTTTACTCAAGTAGCCTACACGATCTGAGTAGGCTACTTCTACTTTTACTCAAGTACAAGATCTGAGTACTTCTACTTTTAATTAAGTACAAGATGTATACTTATACCACCTCTGTTTATAGCCTATGAAAAAAACGATTAGAAAACGAAGGCTAAAGCTAACGTTAGCAGATAGTGACAATGTATGCTAGTCAGCTAGCGCAACGATAATATTGCGACGGGGAAAAAAACTTTTCAGTGCACATCACGCTCTGCCGCTCCGACAGGGAGCTCTGCTCTGAACACCTGAACGGCCCGTTCTAACAGCTGTTCACCAGCGGTCCAGTCTGTGCCACAGTGACTCCGAACCACACAGTTAATATTAACGACCGTAGGTAATGTAGCTGCTGAAGCTAGACCATCATCGCCGAGCAGCAGAGGCTTATTATACATCATGAGCAGAGCCGACAGGCAGGAAGACTCGAGCACACAGCTCGCGCTTCATTATAATATATAAAAAAAAGCTCGCGGCCGCACATTAATCCGCGTCCCAGACCCCCTCCCTTACCCCAAAATATTTTTATTGCAGATCTACATGAATCACACAAACGACCTATTTTGTATTCAAAACGGAGAATTTCGCCGAAAGGTAACAAGTTTGCATCCCTGGACAAGATAACCAAAATCCTTGAATCTACACACAGCAAATAAACTCAAATGACACAACGAGATGTACAAAGGAGATCACACATATAGTCATTATAAAACTGGCCACTTCAATCTGAAGAGAAACTAAAACAAAACACGGGAGTGTATCTTGTTCTTGTGAACACTAATGTTATCCACAGCATACACAGACACCACGAAGTTCTTAAGGAGAAAACTAGTTGCTAAAACAAAACACGTTAGTGTACCTTGTTAGCTAATGTTAGCTAGCTGACATTAACCTTAAACATTGCACTCATATTACTCACTGAAACCTTGTAAAGCCGGTCCCGCATGCTGGCTCTTACAGAACCGCTCCCTTTCGTGTATGTACAGCTCTCAACATGCCCAGACTTGTAGTGATTTTCACCTCGTTTTATACTTTTTCGCCTCATTCTGAAAGAAACAGGTGAAATTTGCTAACGTGACAGCCATCTTTGTGATGGTGACGCGTATGTGCAAGACCAGAGACCTGTAGTTCACTGAGCGGTTTCACACAAAAAAAATTGTAACTTCACAGTTTTAGGACACATTTTAATTTTTTTGACTTGCAAAATGTTCTTTTAATTTGACAAACATCATATGTGTCATTCGTGGCACAATTCAAACGGGATCGAAAGATGACTTTTCTCTCTCCATTGAGGTCAATGTATAATTTTCCGCTTCCGGGGTCCCATAGGTCGGAAGTAGGTGGGCGGGACTTCGCCTCTCTATAGCTTTTCTAAGTGTTTTCAGCAATAATACCTTTTAGTGATTTTGAAATGCCATTATTCTTTAAGGTTCAATGTCCATGCGTTTACCAGACCAAATATATGGTGGGCAGCACCCCTAATGCTGGATGCATACAATAATAGTAATTAGTTAAACGAGCCCCAGTTCAGAAGAACACGTTGTATTAAGAGACAGGAAATGCCAGGGCTTCTCAGTTGAGTTAATGGTTAATAAAGGGAAGGTGGGTCCCCAATACAATGTGTATTTTTGACAAATTCTATTGTTAAATTCGCATTTTGTGTTATATAGTTATACATTTGGCATGTATTCTTTAATCTAATATTATCAAGTCAAATGTCAAATGTTATTGTAAAATCTAATGAGGTATAATGAAGATGAGTTGGGTCAGAACATGATGTGTTCAACTTAGTTCAAACATTAAACTTGACCTACACAACTTTTTTAAAGCCTTGTCCCTTCCATGAAAGTAAATCTTCCTAAATGGCAACTGAGAGAACAAGAGTGTTTAACTGTTGTTGTGACGTTGGGTTATAAAGGACCGGTGTCTGCTGTTGAAATCAAAAGTGAAATGCTATTCGACTTTAGGTGCTCCTATGTTGTGCTGGCCTAACCCTAACCCTCTACCGAAGTTTGGTTACGTAAACATTAGATGCTGAAAGTTATGTGCCAAACGCTGGGTTACGCATTGTAACCCTTTTTATATTAACACAGGCGGAGCCCTCTACTGGACTCTGTACGGCTCTATGCAAGCATTCACCTACTGAGATTTCTATAGACGTAGCCGGCCCCGGGGCGGGCCTACCTGAATGCGCGTGCATCTCACCGTATAAAAAGAGGCCTCGCCTCCTGACTATCATCCTACACCTCTCTTCAGCAAGTGGCGAAGTCACGCCACTTCCGCATCATGGGACCATATTCCGAAAAAATAATACATTGAAGTCAATGGAGAGAGAAAACGTATCTTTTGATCCCGTTTGAATTGTGCCATGAATTACACATATGTTGTTTGTCAATCTTAAAAAATATTTTCCATGTCAAAAAATTCAAAGTTTGTCTTAAAACTGTTGAAATATAAGACTATGAAAAATACGCAACTAGAAAGACTACAAATCCCAGAGTCGCGTAAGTGCTGTCATAACTGATGTATTCCCTCCAGATAGCTAAAAATAAATTTACTTACTGTACTTACTTACTTTAACAAGATGCATGTGTGCTTTGTACCAGGTTGTTATCATACCAGTAATAGTACCTCTTGCTCGTTCTCGAAGAGCAACTAAAACAAAACACGAGAGTGTACCTTGTTAGCTAATGTTAGCTAGCTGACATTAACGTTACACATTACACTCGTGTTACTCACCGAAACCTTGTAAAGCCGGTCCCCCATGCTGGCTCTTACGGAACCGACTAACTCGCCTTTTTCGTATGTACAGCTCTCAACATGCCCAGACTTGTAGTGATTTTCACCTCTTTTAATACTTTTCGCCTCATTCTGAAAGAAAGAGGTGAAATGTACCAACGTGACGGCCATCTTGGTGTTGGTGACGTGTGCAAGACCAGAGTTGTAGTTCATTGAGCGCTTCACACAAAGAAATGTGTAACTTCACAGTTTTACGACACATTTTAATTTTTTTTACTTGCAAAATTATCTTTTAAATTAACAAACATCATATGTGTAATTCGTGGCACAATTCAAACGGGATCAAAAGATAATCTTTCTCTCCCCATTGACTTCAATACATTGTTTTTCAGATATAAGGTCCCATGGAGGTCCACCGGAAGGGGAGGGACTTCGCCACTCTATAGATGAGAGTAACAAATGCGTCACTTCCGGGCAAAAATAACGTCTCCGCCCACTTTTGGGGGAAAACAATGCTGTCAGTTGAACGGCGGTCAATACAAATTCTGAAGTTTTTGCCAATCCGATCAGAAATGTAAGAAAACCGGAGATTTTTGGATCTTCAAAGAGCCCGATTCCAATGGCCAGACAGGCAAACAATTGCATTAAGCCATTAGAAATAGACCAATTGGGCTCGATATATGGTTAAATATAGCATTAGGCTATCGATTTTCATAGATGAGAGTAACATCTACGTCACTTTACGGCCCCGCCCACTTTTCGGCTGTCATTTGAATGGCGATCGAGCCTGAAGCCACAGAGATCTTCTGTTACTGTCCTTTCTTCTTAGAGGAAGTACAGAAACACGTAACTCTGGATTTGTTTTAATGTTTGAGGTGCAATAAACGACACAGTAGCTTTTTGGCATGATAAAACTATTATGTTCCGCCTTACTCATGAGAGTAACAGCTGGAGAAATTACAGCCTCGCCTACTGATTTTAATTTAACCATATATCAACACCGATTGTCGATTACCAATGATCGAATGTAATTTTTTGCCTGACTGGCCATCGTAATCGAGCTCTTTGAAGATCCAAAAATCCACGGTTTTCAAAAAAAATTGATCAGATGGGCAAAAACTATAGGTTACTTACGTAACCCCAGTTCTCAGAGTAACATGAAGTGAGATGTCTCACTATGGGATGCGCCTCATCGTGGAGCAAACAGAAGCATTAATCTCATTACGCCAATCCTGATTGGCTGGTGATCTTGACGTCAGCGTCAGGGAATCCACCCCCTATAAGTAGCTTGCGCTACGCCGCATGCGTCATTCAAAAATAAGCACCTCTTCTCGCTTCACCATAGCAAGGAGGGCCGTCTGGTGAGACATCTCACTTCATGTTACTCTGAGAACTGGGGTTACGTAAGTAACCTATAGTTCTCATTCATAACACTCCGTTCGATGTCTCACTATGGGATATTGTAGCTCCCGTATTGCCAGACGAGCTTATCTCAAAAGTCACCAAGACCAACCAGAACTTAACAGTTAGAGCTCTAACTCAGCAGGGGGCCCAGCACTGCATGGGCCACACTGGGAGCAAAGATGTCTAATCTGTAAAAGCGGACAAAAGTGAGCGGCGAGGACCAGCTCGCTGCTGCACAAATGTCTTGGATGGAAACACCCCTGAACAAAGCCCAGGATGTAGCCAGACCACGAGTCGAATGAGCACGCAAACCCGAAGGTGCCTGCAGACCCTGACTCGTGTAAGCCAAAGCAATTGCCTCCACAATCCAGTGAGAGAGCCGTTGCTTAGTAACAGGCTTGCCCTTCTGAGGGTTAGCCCAGGACACAAAGAGTTGGTCATTATGACGAAACTCTTTTGATCTGTCCATATAAGTGCGTAAAGCACGGACTGGACATAGCAAATTCGGCTGCTGTTCCCCGGAGGGACACAGCGGCGGAGGAAATGCCTCAATATCAAAGGGGGTACATGAACCAACCACCTTAGGTATAAAGGCAGGGTTGGGCTTCAGCAACACTCTCGTTAACCCTCGGGCGAACTGAGTGCATGAAGGATGTACAGATAGCGCATGAATGTCACTGACTCGCTTGGCGGATGCCAGGGCCAGTAACAGCACTGTCTTGAGTGACAGGTGCTTCATGTCAGCTTCTTCCAGGGGTTCAAATGGGGCTCGAGTGAGCCCATCTAAAACCACTGTCAAGTCCCATAAGGGCACCAGTGACCTGGAAACAGGAAGGAGCCTGCGAGCTCCCTTCATAAAACGGCAGACCAGAGGATGCTGGCCGGCCGTCTTACCCTCAAAACCCACATGGCATGCAGCAATAGCAGCCAGGTAGACTTCGATCGTGGAGAAAGCTCTGTGTTTATCAATTAGGTCCTGTAGAAATGATAAAATCACTCCCACAGGGCATTGAAAAGAGGTGTGCCCTTTTTGAAGGCACCAGTCCTCAAACACCCTCCACTTACAGTCATAAAGAGACCTAGTGGAGGAAGCAGGAGGACCGGAGGCCAAATGTGCGCGAGCGCGTCCACGCCTAATGGTGCGTTTTGATCGTGCATTGAAAAGAAAAGCTGACAGTGAGCATTTTCTTTTGATGCGAACAGATCTACCGCGACTCGGCCGTAACGCACCCACAGCTGGCTCACAACCATTGGATGTAGAGTCAAGTCTGCATATAGTGGTACACCTCGGGACAGCAGGTCTGCCCCGAGGTTCATCACACCCGGTACGTGCGTCGCTCTCAGAGAGAGGAGACGGCCGCAGCTCCACAAGATCAGTTTGCGTGCCAGCATGTGTAACTGGAGAGAGCGCAAACCCCCTTGTCGGTTTATATACGATATTGTGGTCGTATTGTCCGTCCTCACAAGGACATGGTGTCCTCTGAGAAAAGGCAGAAAGCGTTTTAGGGTGAGGAACACCGCTAAAAGCTCCAGGTAATTTATGTGCGACCGCTGGAGGTCTCTGCTCCAGAGACCCCTCACCGGACGACCTTCGTAAATACCTCCCCAGCCTGTCAGACATGCGTCTGTGGTGACCACCTTCCGTGAAAGGACAGCACCCATAGGCACGCCCCGTACCAGAAAAGTCGGGTGCAGCCAGTGGCGCAGTGCCATTACGCATTTCACAGTAACCATCACTCTCCGTGCTCCATGACGCGCGGGGTTTAGTTTTAGAGCGGCTACCCAGCGCTGAAACTCCCTCATGTGTAACCGTCCCAGTCGTACAACCAGGATGGCTGACGCCATGAGCCCCAGTAACCGCAGGCATGATCTGAAAAGAACATGTTTGCGCAGCTGGAAATGAGCGAGGCAAGCTCTGAAAACTTTCACTCTTTCCGCTAACAGGCGGGTGTGAACCCAGGAAGAGTACAGTCTGTGCCGGGCACAACATGCTCTTTTCTGTGTTTATTATGAAACCCAGGTTGAGCAGGTGCTTTACGAGGACATTTGTCTGCGTAATAGCCTCCTGTTCCGACTGTGCGAGAAGCAGCCAGTCGTCTAGGTAGGTTGCCAGGCGAATACCCTGTTGTCTTAACGGGGCTATCGCGGCTTCCGTACATCGTACAAACACTCTTGGACTGAGAGACAGACCGAAGGGAAGTACTCTGTATTCGTAACAGATCCCCTGAAATGCGAACCTCAGATATTTCCTGTGTGGGTAATATACTGGGATGTGGAAATACGCATCTTTCAGGTCGACTGATGTAAACCAGTCGTTTTGTCGCACGAGACGCAGCAGAGATGTGTGAGTGAGCATTCTGAATTTGTATCTTCTTAGATATTTGTTCAGAGCCCTCAAATCTAGTATTGGCCGAATTCCGTTCCCTCCCCGTTTGGGAACGAGGAAATACTTGGAATAAAAGCCGCTCTGACTCCGCTCGGCGGGTATTATAGATATAGCCTTCTTTTCTAGAAGTGAGAGAATCTCTCTTTCTAGAATGTGGGCTGACTCCCCTCGGGCCTGTGAATACAGAACGCCCGAGAAGCAAGGGGGGGTGACAGCGAATTTGAGTCTGTAGCCCCGTGTAACTGTCTTGAACACCCAAGCAGACGTTGTGAGCATCTTCCACTGTTCGCTCCTTAGAGCCAGCAGAGATGTCACGTCTTTTGCCCTCTGAGTCTCTATTTGTTGTGTTATGGGGCCCTCTAGTGTCTGAACACGGTGGTACCCCGATTTGACAGTCCCCACCGACACTGCGCATGCGCGTGACGGAGGTGCCTTCACAACCCCAGCCGGCACTGCGCCTGCACGTGACGGTGGTAGCCTCACAGCCCCAGTCGTTACTGCGCATGCGTGTGGCGACGGTGCCTTCACAGACCCGTTCATCGTCCGCCTTTTGAGAGAGGCCGTATCTGCTCTCAAAAGGGGAACAAATGGCGGGCTGTTTATTGGTTTTATTGTTTTCTCTTTCATTTTTCTGAGCTGCGCCCTCAGCCTGAGGCCTGGATGCGTCAGCGGAAAATGCTTTATCCGAGAAAACAGAGCAATATTGTGACATGTGTTTTGGTGCACTTGAGGATGGCTTTGAGGCATCTCTCGAGGCAGCGGGAACACATCTGGAGCTGGGGAACCTTCCAGCTCCGTCACCGAGGGAAGAAGAGGAGGCTGTCAGGCCGCCAGCTTCTTCTTCCTCGCCTGCTGGCCGAAATTCCGGGTTGGCTGCGCCTGGGCTGCAGCCGGAACCGGAGACTTTCTGGGCCAATTCGCCTTCGTCTCCTGCCTGGGCTGGGGACTCGGGGCGGGCCGTGACCTCTGCTGTTTCGGTACTTTAAACCGAGCAGCTGAGGTAGCTTGGACGAGGGACTGCCGCTGTGAAGGCAGCGGCTGGACCCATCGAGGAAGACAGAGGTGGAGGGCCTCGTCTTCCTTCTTCTTGGACTCGCATCTCTTCTGCATAGAAGCGAGCGCAGATCCAAAAATCCCCTTGGGAACGATGGGCATGTCCAGCACATCCTCTCTTTCCCGGTCTGGGAGGTTGGTGAGGTTGAGCCATCTAGCTCTTTCCTGCACCACCATAATTCCCATTGCCTTTCCCGTGGCCTGGACGGCGCAGCGTTGAACGCGGAGACAGATGTCCGTGATCGCGGCTATCTCGTCCAGTACTGCCGGTCCAGGATTACTCGATAGATCCTCGCAGAGCTCCGCTTGGTAAGCGGTTAGCAGCGAGGAAATGTTCAAAGCCCTGGCAGACAATGCTGCGGCTCTGTAGGACCGTTCAGTCATGGTTGACTGGAACCGGTCCGCCTTTGCCGGCAGCGTGGGGTTCCTGCTCGGTGTAGTCGCCATCCTCGGGAGGAGGTGAGCTGCCACCAGCGGTTCCATCGGCGGTATGCGGAGCAGGCCGAGCCTCTCCATACCGTCGCAGTCTAGGGGAGGAGGCACCCTGGATTGGGGCCTTGTTGCTGAAGGGCCGGTCTCTCCACGAGACCGACACCTCATCCAACATCTCCGGGAAGACCGGCAGGAGTTGCCTCTTTGTCCTCGTTGCTTGGGGCAAATTTTTCCCCTCGTAACGGGACCTGGAGGTCTCCTTGGCCATTTCGGGCCATGGGATGTCTAGTCTGGCTGCGGCACGCTGACACACGGCCTGCAGGTCTATACTCAGACAGGGCGAAGCTGGTGTGTTATCGCCCGGGAGAGCAGCCATCGCTCCCGGCTTTGCAGCCTGAGCTGATGACACGAAGACATCATCGTCTTGCTCATCAGAGTCGGACAGGAGGAATCCAGAGGTTTCATCCTCTTCGTCCTCCATGTAGTCCAACTCCGGGACATCATCCGCGGGCGAGACCATGGTGAGGTCCAGTTGGGAGCCCCAGCTTGACACAGCGCGGGGCTCCGCTCGCACGTCCCTCGCTGCCACCGAGTCCCAGCCTGACACGGCGCGGGACTCCGGTTCTGCAGCTGCCACTACTGATGAGCCCCAGACCGACACAGTGCGGGGCTCCATCTCTGTGGTGGACGCCCCCGTGTCCTGATTTCCGTCCGGTAAATCAGAGGACATGAGGGAGTCCTGACCCGACAAGCTAGCTTGGCGTGCTAGCCGTCGGCGGAGGCTCTTGATGGTGAAGCGGGCACAATGTCCGCACGAGTCGGGGTTGTCGATAGCCTCCTGGGCGTGTTCCAGCCCGAGACAGGACGAGCAGACCTGGTGTGAGTCTGTGCCTGATATCTTCAACCCGCAGCCACAGAGCCGAGCCTCCGAGTCCCTGACTCCTCTGGTGTGAGGGAGAGAAGCGTCCATCTCGGTCGCCGTGGTGACGGCGTGGAGAGGACCCGCTCGTAACAGGTACGTTGCTGAGAAAAAATACTTCCCCACCTGTCGTTAATCCGGAGAAAAAAACGACGGTGTAGAATTTTATTCTCAAAGAATATTAACTGGTGTGTTAATACCCTTTTTATCTTCCCCTCCTCTGGTGTGAGAGAGAAAAAGAAAAAACGTCCTCGCTACCGTGGTGTCGGTAGTGAGGGAAGACAAACTAGCAACACGTGTGTTGCTAGCTTGAAAAAATCAAAACCTTACCTTTATTTCCGAAGAAAAAACGGCGAGGTCGATTTGCAATACTAACTGGTGTGTTAGTATTAACAGTCTTCTTGCAGAAGTATATATCGAAGTAGCCGGCGAGCGCCCGTCGACCGAAGTTAGCTTGGATAGCTTGGTTCCGTCTGTGGACTGTGTGAGCTAGCCCGGCTACCAATATAGAGATGTGCTCTGAAGCGAGAAGAGGTGTTTGAATGACGCATGCAGCGTAGCGCAAGCTACTTATAGGGGGTGGATTCCCTGACGCTGACGTCAAGATCACCAGCCAATCAGGATTGGCGTAATGAGATTAATGCTTCTGTTTGCTCCGCGATGAGGCGCATCCCATAGTGAGACATCGAACGGAGTGTTATGAATGAGAACTTCAGAATTTGTATTGACCGCCATTCAAATGACAGCGTTGTTTTCCCCCAAAATTGGGCGGGGCCGTAATTTTTGCCCAGAAGTGACGTAGGTGTTACTCTCATCTGTGCGCCGGACTCAGATGAAAATATTCATGCCGGCCAAACGGCGGTACTACACTTCCGTTTGGTTGCCAGGCCCGGAAACACTTTTTCCCATTGACTTACATGGGGAAAGAATGGTCTGTAAATCGTTGGATAATTTTTTTTCAACTAAATAAACTACCCAGTATGAACACTTGTATAGCCCTTATTAAAAACATTCGTTCCTCAAGTTGTAAAAATGTGCTAATAACGTTATTCTGAGAGTTATTTCCCTCTGCATTATGAACGCGCATCTAACCCAAGGGACCGCGCCGCCCGGCACGTTCATGTGATGTGACGTGTTCAGTACTAAATGAGTGTTACCTTTACCCATGGATGCACAATAAGAACGGACCCATATCGCCTTACTGCCAGCCCACGGAGCTGTAATAATGGATATATTGCACATGTTTGCTGTAATTCATCATTTGTAAAATATTATACTACATGGGCTGTGTGATGGAAATCTTTTATTAAATAAAGTTAATATTACCGACGTAGATTAACGTCCCTGTAGCTTCTTATTGCACTTGCAATATACCATTAAAGGAGTTGAACGTTGCTGTTTGCTATGACTATAATACCACGCAGGGATAAGCCAGAGTTTACAACCTTTGCATGTGGGCACAACACGTTTTGACCCAGATTAATTAGCTATACCATATGATATCGCCCGAGGAAGTCATCATACTTATAGATATATAATATATATGTGTAAAAGCTCTAATCAAATTAAAATTTGTATTAATTATACTTGTATATATATATAGAGCCTGTGTTGTATATATATACACACAAATGAACAACCTTGTGTGTGTCAAATAACAAGTTGTATTGTAGTGTTTATTTTGGTGTTATTTTATGCTTATCCACATTTTGATTTCCGAGCACAGGAGAATGCTGGGCACAACAACTGTGCGGAGCGTCTCCACTGCAGCAACTCTATATCCACCAGTTAAAGGAAATACAACTAATGTGTTGAGTTATATTAGCTGTACAATTTACCACATATGGTGTTCTTAGTTTCCATACCTCCTGTGTTTTATGAGCGACTTATCAAGTCTTACAAAACGGCATAAAACATGATTAAACATGGTAGTATATAAAACCATGCTCGTATACAACCTATAGAAATGCAAAACGGCGTCAGTTTAGACGTAATTCTGTCCTCCTGCTTACCGCATCATTTATGAGAAAACATTTCATAACATTAACACAACATATTCGAGGTGGTTTTAAATAACATATCCGTATTTATTTATTTCGCCAAGTTATGTTTTTGTGTGCACTGAGGAGTCGCAAACAGGTGTTTGTTTAATCATTTTAAGATTGGCTTTGATCAATGTTTGAAAATGAATTCTTCATATATGATAAATGAGAGGTAACATTTTATTTATTGTATTATTTCCACATATTTCTCTCCATTCTTCCTTCTGCCAACGGTGTCGCAGTTTCTCGTCTCTCCCGTTTTTGTGCTTAGTGCGTACGCATGGGTTAGAGTTTGGGTGGAGGACCGCACATTTTCCCGTCAAGTTAGTATTTTATAAATCGCAAACATTGCGTAGAAACTGGCGTACGCCATTTTTTGAGCGTATATCCCTTTATAAATGAGGCCCCTGGTCATCAGGAACGTCATGGATTTGGACAGATACCAGTGATCATCATCATACACCGGACTGTGAGGTAACAAACACACAAAGCCATGGCGCACAGTGACGACACCTGCTCATATACAGTGGGGCAAAAAAGTATTTGGTCAGCCACCAATTGTGCAAGTTCTCCCACTTAAAAAGATGAGAGAGGCCTGTAATTTTCATCCTAGGTATACCTCAACTATGAGAGACAGAATGAGAAAAAAAAAATCCAGAAAATCACATTGTCTGATTTTTAAAGAATTTATTTGCAAATGATGGTGTAAAATAAGTATTTGGTCACCTACAAACAAACAAGATTTCTGGCTCTCACAGACCTGTAACTTCTTCTTTAAGAGCCTCCTCTTTCCTCCACTTGTCAACTGTATTAATGGCGCCTGTTTTAGCTCGTTATCAGTATAAAAGACACCTGTCCATAACCTCAAACAGTCACACTCCAAACTCCACTATGGCCAAGACCAAAGAGCTGTCAAAGGACACCAGAAACAAAATTGTAGACCTGCACCAGGCTGGGAAGACTGAATCTGCAATAGGTAA
>NC_136905.1:38675498-38692998 GCF_949606895.1 Notothenia rossii
GTAGCCGATGTGCACTCTTTCAACCGGTGCACTCGCATCTTGAACGTTTATGCCGGTGCACCGATGCGAATCGGTGAATCTTAACATCTCTAGTGTGTATTGACGGAACCGCACTAGCTATCAGCCTCACACGGTCCTGGCTTCGATATCCCATACTGCACTCCATCACATCACTTGACTCATAATCCTCCGGTCGTGAGTGCCACAAAACGACCGCGTTTTTCGTCACAGACGCAGCATTGAAGTCCCGTCTCTTTGTCTGCACAAACCGAACCCAGGACCGAAAGCTAGCTAGCTTTCTTTTCCTGTTAGGGAAATAGTGGACTCGATGTCCTGACAGGCTGGTATTTGTGCAACCTGCACAAACACAATACTGCACCATGATTACAAATGGTGAAATACAATGTAAAACTACAGAAAAATACCAGCTCCTTAAAACACAACCGCTCTACTCAACGCAACTCTACTATACCCGCGGTCAGAGAGCGGAGATGTGTCCCCTGCGTGATGTAATATGACGCGTTTGACGTATGACCTTAAAAAAAAGCCGTTTTTAAGAGCAGAGCTCAAAATTGCTCCTTTCCCTCTGAATTCCTGCCCTTATGTCTCGTAAAACATATCAAATCCTGCATTCACTTTTTTAATTGTAATTTTCAAGCAAGTTTAAGCATAAATGTATAAAAAATAAAAACCTGCAAGATGCTCTTTAATGCAGCCGAACCATTTATTACAATGCATTCATGTGATGACTTTCAAAGAGTAAAGCAAGCACTGCTGAATAAAGTATGATTTCATCTTTTACGAACGTTTTTTTTATATGGAATGCAGTTGGAGGTCAACCAATCACAGAGCTTGAGAACTAATCACGGGGTTGGTCAAACAGAGCACATGGTGTAGTCCTGAACGATAGCTGGGGATTCTGGGTAGTGTAGTGTCTTCTGCCATCCTTTACTCCGAAAAAATATTTGTTTCTCTGAATCGAAGGGGAAAAATACAAAAGCATTGCACACAATTTAATTGTGTAATTAACAAGGATAATCTGCTGTTTTTAGTCAATGAGTAGTGCAGATATCACTGTAAAATCAATCGACAGTAAGGGGAATACTTACTTCCGGGTGTACAATTCTCCGTTATCCAATGGGAATGGACGCTCACATTGCCTTTAAGGGCAGCCGACACAAACGAATGCCGTGCTTCCATGAGCGTCAAATCCCGCCGCAGATGGGAATATATTGCAATCAGTTGAAAGCTATTTGCGTCCCTTTATGAAGCTGAAGGAGCCTAGGAGCGTCACAACTGCACGCCTCGGGGACCCTGACCAAGCGTCGCTCCTGGACGTTTATGGAGTGAGAGTTTGTCGATATGGCGGACCATCTCGCACATGCGCACTGCAGATTGGGCAGAGCTGCAGATTGGGTAGTGACACCTACACCGGTTATTTTTATTTTGAAATTCAGTTCCTGACGGACGCCAAAAAAGCCTGAGATTATGGAATTAAACAAATAAATAAAAACAAGGATAATTGTGTGTTATTGGTGAATAAATAACAGTGTATTTAGAAAAGAATAACAAATTAGAAGGAAAAAAATATTTAAAAAAATATAGATTTCAGTATTCTGAGGCTCTAAACCTCATTTGTTTTCCTCACAGACGACAAAAAAAGTCCGACATTATACAATTTAAAATAAAAACAATAATCGTGGCTTGATATTGGGTAAGAACATGTTTTTATGAAACCCACAGCTTCCGGTCTTCCAAGACCCGAACGGACAAAAAGACGTGCTGCAGGCACGAAACATACTACCAATAGAAATACATGGCTTTTAAAATCGTCCTGTGTGACACGAAAAAAAGAGGAAAATCGTGTTGGTGAACACGAATCAATAGATTAAATGTCGTGACTATTAACACGAAATGCCGTGAGACTGGGTTGGCCATACAGGAAGTCTAATCATCACAACTGAAGTGACAGAGGCCTGCACACATTGATGCGTAGTCCCTACAATGGGTAAAGCTTCATAACCGTTGGATACTACATTTCCCATAATGCATAGCAAGCACCCATCTTTTTTTAATAATAATAATAATAATAGCTTAGATTTATATAGCACCTTTCATGGGACCCAAGGTCGCTTTACAAGGAAGAACAGGGCAAAACAAACATAACAAAACAAAAGGCAATCAGACAACCAGTCAGACAGACAAAAACAACAAATAGATTAGGGGCCAAAGGCCTTAGTGAACAGATGGGTCTTGAGGGCCCTTTTGAAGGCGTCAAACGTGGGGATGTTGCGGATCTCCGCAGGGAGAGCGTTCCAGAGGGTGGGGGCTGCCACGCTGAAGGCTCTGTCCCCGAAGGTTTGCAGTTTGGTGCGGGGGGTGGTAAGCAGGCCAGAGTCTGAAGACCGCAGGTTCCGGGGTGGGGCATGTGGGTGAAGGACGTCCGATAGGTACTGGGGGGCATGGAGGGACTTGTAGGTAAGGAGGAGGACTTTGTAGGTGATGCGGGATTTGACGGGCAACCAGTGGAGGTGGATGAGGGTGGGAGTGATGTGCTGCCACGGCTTTGTATGTGTGAGTACCCTCGCAGCACAGTTTTGGACAAACTGGAGCCTGTCCGGGGTTTTGTTGGGAACCCCAAACAGGAGACCATTGCAGTAGTCCAAGCGGGAGGTGACAAATGCATGGACTAGGGTTTTGGCAACCGACTCCGAGAGTGACGGTCTGAGTCTTGCAATGTTCCTTCGATGGAAAAAGGACGATTTGGTCGAAGACTTGACGTGGGAGTGGAAGGAGAGGGTGGAGTCGAGGATGACATCCAGGTTGCGGGCTTCAGGAGATGGAGCAGCCGTCAACCTCGAGGATGAAGTCACCAACCTTCTGGAGCAGCGCACTGAGTGTGGTGTCTCGTCAATTGTGTTAGTGGTGTTTGTTTTATGTCTTTCATTTCATGTTTAGTCAGGTATGTAATTCCAAGTCTAGTCAGGTTTCTATGTAGAGTCAGGTTTTCTTGTTACTTCACGTCTTGTCTGTCTATTTTATGTTTGTCATCTCTAGTCAAGTCCCCATGTTTCTTGTCATGTCTCGTTTTCCCATTTGCTGTTTTATTTTGTACTTACCTCTTGTGTTTCTTTTCAGGTCCTGTTACTTCCTCACTTTGGGTGTTTTTCCGCCATCGTCAGCGTCTGCCCCGCCCCTGATTGTTTCCACCTGTTTCCAATTCCCTCATTTTTAAATAGTCCTTGTCTCCCTTTTTCTTGTGCCTGTTCGTCTTGTTTCAGTGTGCTTCTATGTCCAGAGACCCAGCGTTAAAACCAGAGAGGAGAGTTTTGTTTCTTTTAAATCAAGAAGTTTTGTTTTTTTCCCTCGCAAGAGTGATTTTTTGTTAAAACTTTGTTTTGTTTTTTTCACATTAAAATATGAGTCGTCGCATTTGAGTCCAGTGTTTTTGTACCCCGTTCTAACAGAACGAACTGGCCAACATGGACTCAGCCGACTCAGAAAGAATTAAAGCGGATGTCGAAGGACAGAGAGAAGAGCTTGCTCACCATGCTGCACAGCTGATCTCCATTAACAAAGGAGTTGGTAACCTCACTGATCCCCAAGCAGAATTCCAGGAGGCTGTAACTAATCAAGTTCATCACCTTGCGGTTCAAGTGCACAGAGCTCTTGCCCAACTCGAAGCTGGGTCATCTACACGGTCTCCTACTATGCCGAGCTCATCCGTTGCATCCGCTGGTTCTGCTGCTGCTGCTGCAGACCACATTCCTCCTTCTGGAACGTTGCTTCGCCTTGCATCTCCAGAGAAGTTTTCCGGAGATTCTGGAGACTGTCGCCCCTTTCTGGTACAGTGTGAACTGCATGTCGCCCATAACCCCTCTGCCTTTATTTCAGACCAAGCTAGAGTAGCCTTTATGCTGTCCCATTTAACCTGGCGAGCTGCCGCCTGGGCTACGGCCGAATGGTCCTCTAATTCTCCAGTGTGCCAGTCAGTGAACATGTTCTCAGAGACTCTAAGGCATGTTTTTGATCACTCTTCACCAGCCAGAGAGGCCAGCCGAGTGTTATTGCAGATTAAACAGGGACCCAGAAGAGTGGCAGATTATGCGATACAATTTCGCACTTTAGCAGCAGATAGCGGGTGGAACACCTCAGCCCTTATTGATGCCTTTATGAATGGATTAAAGGATTATATTAAGGACCAATTAGCACCCCTGGAGCTACCAACAGATCTTAACTCTATCATTGCAATGTTTACCCGCATTGATATCAGACTTAATGAAAGGGACAGTGAAAGGTTAAGAACCAGCGTGCGCCCACCTGCCCCACAACGCCCATGGGTAAGCAATACACCTTTGACAACATCATCCGAGGAACCAATGCAGCTGGGCGGAGCCAGGATCACAGCAGAGGAACGACAGCGCGGCTTCCGTGAAGGATGCTGTTTCTACTGTGGACAACATGGCCATGCTGCATCCTCCTGCCCGTTAAAAGGACAGGCTCATCGGCGCGACGGAGGGCGCTGGTGAGACGATTTTCTGCAGCAGACTTTCCTCCACGATCATTGACGAAGGTAAAATTAAAGTTACGTGACCACACTCAGGGGGTACTAGTGGATTCAGGGGCGGACGAAAGTCTGATGGACTGGGATCTTGTTAAAAGACTGGGCATTACTACTGTTCCTTTGACTTCCCCTGTAGATGCCAGTGCCTTAGATGGCAAGCTGTTATTCAGAGTAACTCATATAACTGAACCCGTTCAAGTAACCATAGATGACATTCACACAGAAACATTAAGATTCCACTTATTTGACTCCAAATATTGACTGGCGGTCGGGAAACATTAAGAACTGGGGCCCTGATTGTAAAGTTACCTGCTTAGCCTCCCCTGGGAACTCCAGACAGTCTGTTAATCAGACAGACAACCCCAATAGAGTTACCTCTGACATCAAGTCAGAGTATGCTGACCTGTCCAGAGTGCCTGCATGTTATCTGGACTTAAAATAGGTTTTTGACAAGACTAAGGCTACTTCGCTACCACCTCATCGACCTTATGACTGCCCTATTGACCTTTTGCCTGGAGCTCCGATCCCTAGAGGTCGGCTTTACTCCATCTCTGCACCAGAAAGAGGGGCCATGAAGACGTATATTGACTCTTCCTTTAAGTCTGGACTCATTAGACCGTCGTCATCGCCTGCAGGCTTTTTCTTTGTGGGCAAGAAAGATGGTTCTCTCCGTCCATGCATAGACTATAGTCCACTCAATGAAATACCTGTCAAGAATAAATACCCCCTTCCACTAATGTCTTCAGCGTTTGAACTGTTGCAGGATGCCCGAGTATTCACCAAACTGGACCTCAGAAACGCCTATCATCTCGTCAGAATTCGGGAGGGGGATGAGTGGAAAACAGGGTTCAACACTCCGAGTGGCCACTACGAATATCTTGTAATGCCTTTTGGTTTATGCAATGCTCGAGGTGTTTTTCAGGGTATGATCAATGACGTGTTGAGGCACTTTCTCAACAAGTTTGTCTTTGTCTACCTTAACGACATCTTAATTTTCTCACCGGATGAGGATACTCACATTCAACATGTCCGCCAAGTACTCCAGAAACTGTTGGAGAATAAACTGTACTGCAAAGCTGAGAAGTGTGAGTTTCATGTCAAGACGGTCTCCTTCCTGGGTTATATCATCACCGCTAACCATGTTCAGATGGATCCTGTAAAGGTTAGTGCTGTGGAAAATTGGCCAACTCCCACAAACAGGAAACAGATCCAACAATTTTTAGGCTTTGCCAACTTCTACAGAAAGTTCATAAGAAACTTATCGCCATTGCGGCGAAATTAAATGCACTAACCTCTTCACATGTTGTTTTTAAGTGGAACACTGAGGCGGAAAAAGCCTTTCAAAGACTTAAGACGCTATTCACGACCGCTCCAATCCTCATAGTGCCTGACCCACAGAGACAATTCATTGTGGAGGTGGATGCCTCGAACGAAGGCGTCGGAGCGGTGCTCTCCCAAAGGTCTGCTCAGGACAACAAGCTTCATCCTTGTGCGTTCTTGTCGCGCAAGTTGACAGACGCAGAGAGGAACTACGATGTGGGGAACAACGATGTGGGGAATAAGGAACTTTTGGCAGTAAAGATAGCATTAGAAGACTGGCGTCATTGGTTAGAGGGGGCGGAACAACCATTTCTAGTATGGATTGATCACAAGAACCTGGAATTCATTAGAAAATCCAAAAGACTAAACCCACGCCAGGCTAGATGGTCATTGTTTTTTAGTCGCTTTAACTTCACCTTGTCATACAGACCAGGCTCTCAAAATGTGAAACCAGATGTTTTGTCTCGCATGTACGATCCTGAACCTGCTGCCAAAAAACCTGAAAGCATCCGTCCACTTCATTGTGTGGTTGGGGCAGTTTCATGGCAAATAGAATCTGTGGTGAAGCAAGCACATGGTGGGAGCCCGGCCCCTAGTGGTTGCCCGCAAAATAGGTTGTTTGTACCTGTTTCAGTTCGCTCACAGGTAATTCACTGGGCTCACACGTCTTTGCTCACCTGTCATCCGGGGGTTAAACGCACAATCTTTATGATAAAGCAATGTTTCTGGTGGCCGGCTATGGAGAAACAGGTGGCAGAGTATGTGGCAGCCTGCACCGTTTGTGCTAGAAACAAGACCTCCAAACAAGCTCAGATGGGTCTGCTGCAGCCTCTTCCTGTTCCACACCGTCCATGGTCACACCTCTCCATGGACTTCGTCACTGGATTACCCGTGTCCAAGGGAAACACCACCGTCCTGACGGTGGTGGACAGATTCAGTAAGATGGCACATTTCATTGCATTACCCAAGCTCCCCTCTGCCAAATAAATGGCAGATGTCATGTTACGTGAAGTTTTCCACATTCATGGTTTTCCCAGGGACATCGTATCGGACCGAGGCCCCCAGTTCATCTCAGGTTTTTGGAAGGAGTTCTGCCATCTCCTTGGTGCCACCGTTAGCCTGTCTTCGGGTTACCACCCGCAGTACAATGGCCAATCAGAGCTCATCAACCAGGAGCTGGAGACCTGTTTGCAGTGTCTCGTTTCCCAGAACCAGGCATCGTGGAGCAAGCACCTGGTGTGGGTCGAGTATGCTCACAACACACTGCCCACCGCCGCTACTGGACTTACTCCTTTCCAGTGTGTTTATGGTTACCAGCCACCCTTGTTCCCTGCCAATGAAGGTGAGGTCACGATCCCGTCGGCACACGCCATGGTCCGTCGGTGCCGCCGGATCTGGGCAGGTGCTCATCGTGCTCTCCTGCGCAGTGCCAGCCAGATGAAGAAGGTGGTGGATCGGCATCGCAGACCTGCTCCATCCTATAGGCCTGGACAAAGCGTTTGGCTGACTACCAAAGACTTACCCCTTCATTTCATGTCCAGAAAGCTAGCCCCAAGGTTCGTGGGTCGTTTCCAGGTGTCTAAGGTGATTAACCCAGTGTCTGTGCGCTTACGTCTACCCAGGTCGCTCAAGGTCCATCCAACGTTTCATGTGGGGAAGGTCAAGCCTGTAAGAGAGAGTCCTCTGATGCCTGCCTCTAAGCCCCCACCGCCTCCCCGGATGGTTGATGGTGGTCCTGTCTACACTGTTAAGAAACTGCTTGGAGTCCGTAACCGGGGTCGAGGGAAACAATTCCTCTTGGATTGGGATGGTTACGGTTCCGAAGAAAGACAATGGGTCCTTGCAAGCTTCATTGTAGATCGGAGTTTGATCACTGACTTCTATCAGGATCATCCAGGAGTGTCTGGGACCTCCGGAGCAGTCCCTAGAGGGGGGAGTACTGTGGTGTCTCGTCAATTGTGTTAGTGGTGTTTGTTTTATGTCTGTCATTTCATGTTTAGTCAGGTATGTAATTCCAAGTCTAGTCAGGTTTCTATGTAGAGTCAGGTTTTCTTGTTACTTCACCTCTTGTCTGTCTATTTTATGTCTGTCATCTCTAGTCAAGTCCCCATGTTTCATGTCATGTCTCGTTTTCCCATTTCCTGTTTTATTTTGTACTTACCTCTTGTGTTTCTTTTCAGGTCCTGTTACTTCCTCACTTTGGGTGTTTTTCCGCCATCGTCAGCGTCTGCCCCGCCCCTGATTGTTTCCACCTGTTTCCAATTCCCTCATGTTTAAATAGTCCTTGTCTCCCTTTGTCTTGTGCCAGTTCGTATGTTTCAGTGTGCTTCTATGTCCAGAGACCCAGCGTTAAAACCAGAGAGGAGAGTTTTGTTTGTTTGAAATCAAGTAGTTTTGTTTTTTCCTCGCAAGAGTGATTTTTTGTTAAAACTTGGTGTTGTTTTTTTCAAATTTAAATATGATTCGTCGCATTTGAGTCCAGTATTTTTGTGCCCCGTTCTAACACTGAGATTTGTCACAAATTGTAAAGCACTTACACATCACTGTACCCTGTATGCCAAGGCAGGTTTGCCATCACTTACTATAAAGAGCCTCAGTCATTGGTACACGTTTATCTATAAAGCTTTGTTGGGTAAACTCCCGTATTACATCTGTTCACTGATAACACAGAGAGTTGCAAGCAGCTATTGTCTGAGATCGCATGAAGTACTATTGTTAGATGTGCCAAGAGCAAGGACTGTCTTCGGTAAGACAGCTTTTATGTGCGCATCTCCACTTCCTTGGAACAATCTTCAGCAAGAATTGAAACTGAGCAATGTCATTTCTCTGCATGTTTTTAAAGCTAGGCTAAATCAAATGCTTGTTGATACTATGGGCACAAATGTCTATAACTATGTAAATGTATCCTGTAAATATAATGTATGATGTCCTTTATTGTTGTATGTTTCATGTGGAACCTATATCCTGCAGGTCTCCCTTGAAAAAGAGATCTATGATCTCAATGGGACCAATGTCGTTAAATAAAGGTTTGAAATGAAATGAAATGATGCTTTGATGTCATGCAGGCAGTTGATAAGAGACTGAGGGGGGAGCCGGGAGGATGGAGTGGTGCTGGGATAGAGTTGGGTATCATCAGCGTAACAGTGGAAATTGGGTCCATGATGTCGGATGATCTGGCCGAGGGGGAGCATGTAAATGGTGAACAGGAGGGGGCCGAGCACAGAGCCCTGGGGTACACCGTGGTGGACTGGGGCCGGGGGTGAATTAGAGCCATTGATGGAGACAAACTGTTTCCTGTTATGGAGGTAGGATGTGAACCAAGACAGCGCTGTGCCAGTGATACCTAGGAGGTCTGAGAGGCGGGTGAGGAGGATGTTGTGAGAGATGGTGTCAAACGCTGCAGAGAGGTCCAGGAGGATGAGGATGCTGAGTCAGTAGCAACGAGGAGATCGTTGGTGATCTTGATGAGGGCGGTCTCAGTTAACTATCTGGCGTTAGCATTGGACACCACCACTATCATAATGAGATGTCCCCACACTGAGTGAAACAAAGTGAGCGCACATACACACAATACACAAAGTAGAGTATAGTGTTTAGCATTAACAATGAGAGAATGTTTTTTATCCAAAGGTATCCCTCTTGTGTGCTTTTTTAAAATAAATATTTTATCATATTTTTTGTTTGTTTCTGTCTTGTTACATATTGCACAGCACACATGCTCAGGTAATGCTTGACGGGGATCCTGACAAGAAATAAAGAATGGAAACACTGCAAGGTGATTAAAATAATCTCACGTTAGGACTGTGTCCTCACACACTCCCAGGACATTACTAAAGATGAAAATACATCCCACACGTACCTCATGTTTCTGACTCTTCCTCAGTTGTCATGGAGATAATGTGGCTGTCCTCTAAGTGAGGAAGGCCATGGCTGAAAGTGTTGGAAAGCTTTAGAGAAACAAAGTAAATGGACGAGGAATCTAACCTCCCCCCTCTCTGTTTACGGAATAATTTAACAGCAAATACAGGATATGATTTTCTTTTGCTAGGTGGATGAGTCTGTTAAAAAAGAACAACAATAAAAGAAATACCACAATGACAGATCCTCGAAAGTCTGTCGTCTATTAAGGCCTTCTGTCTATTAAGGCCTTCTGTTGTACTTCCCCAAAAAATAAATCATAAAAAGATATAACAGTGAGGGTCAAACCTCTTTATATCTTGAAATGTATATTAAATAACATTTAATTGCAGCACTGATATTGAAGATATGAATATATATATTGATATATTGATATATCAGTCTGACAAGTGTCCCCCGGAGAACTACATGACTGTAGACCCAGCTGATCTCTGTGATGACGCACTGATCATGGGTGTGTTAGTTCACATTATGTAATAGTCATTTAGCAATGCAACACTTTGAACAATTTGTATTCCCCTATTGTAAAGAAAGAACAAACATCTAAAGATCAAATTAAATTATAATCCTTATTTATTTCGATCTTTGGAATTGAAAGTTGAAGCAGCTCTTAAAGTCAGGGTGGGGGGGGGGGGCAAAGGAAATATGAATGGAGGGCCGTCATTTTGCGAGACTTGACAAAGCCACAACGACTCAAAACGCTTCTGAGGAGAAAATAAAAATTACTTATTTTTAAACTAACCTGTCCAGGAGCACACAAACCTACACTACCTCTAAACTAAATATGAAAATGATTCAAACTGGTCGTATATTCAAGTGGTTCAAAACAAAATTACTAATATGTTATAATAAGTTATGTCCAATGATCAGAAGTAAATGTGTTTTTGAGGATGGAGCAAACTAATGTGTAGATATATATCTGTGATTCTATATATATATAAATATGTATATCACAGCACTGTATATTACAGCACTGTCACCTGATATCAGACCACAGAGCTTTGTGTCTCTTTTCCCATTGTTCTCTCCCCTCTCTACTGCCAAATGTCAGCAAAAAGTTTGTTTGAAGTTCACATCAACGTTATCAGAGTGGTTCATAATGCACTCAATGGGCCTTTCTCATTTCACTAATTTCCCCTCCTCGACCCCTATCCTCGTGTCTTATGCTGCGTTCACACCGGACGCGATGCGAATATTCGCTTCGCTCTAATCGCTCCTATCGAATCGCTCTAAAGTTAACGCTCGAGTTTCACCGCGGCTGCCAGCTGTGTTTACTCGCGTCATTCAAACAAGACGCGCTGGCTCAGGAGCTACAACTACAACAAAATGAACATATTTGACCGTGATTTAATTGTAATACACGTTTCAAAATGATGCCGAAGTAACAACATATTGATACCGGTTAGTAAAAACCATGAATTAATGCTTTGACAAGTCTGCAGACAGACGGCAGGCAAAAAACCTTGTTTTCTGAATGGAGATCGGCTAAGCTAACGCAGTATATGCTCCGACCGTCCACACTCACAACAACGGCCTATACAGACATAAATAAAGCAGTGACTGTATTCGCCATGACGCAGACAGTCTGTGGTTTGTACTAGTACTAGTTTCTGAACAGATATGAGGAGCTGTGATCTCTGTGTGCTAACAGCTAACGGCTGATGTTTTCTGGTTAAACGTCAGTGACGGCAGGCTGAGATCCTCACCGCTGATTGGCTACCGCGAGATTGCGTCACAAGAATATGACGCTCGAGTTGAAAAAATTGAACTCCAGCGTTTGTCCCGGCACCGTTCAATCGCGCCGCGGAATACACGTCCACCGCTTCATGCTTGCCGTTGGAGCGAATTTGCGTCTGTCCGCGTCTCTGCATTGACTTTACATGTAATCGCGCCGCCCCCAAACATCGCATCGCGTCCAATTTGAACGCGGAATTACGGCTCCTACACACGGCGGCGTGCGTTGTCGCTTGCCGGCGGAGGGGGGGGGGGGGGGCTGAAACTCGACCAACAATCAATCACATGAATCTCCTGCCCCAGACACACAAGCACGCAGTTTGATTGGCTAGAGCTTGCACTGGCATATGATTCGATTGGCTGACGCCTCCGTCGAGGCGGCAAAAGTAGAACATTGCTCTACTTTTGCAGCGAGCACCGCGAGAGAAGCTACGCTTTGCTCCCACAATGCAGTTCAATGCAAATCGTGACGTCACCCCAAGTGAATGGGCATAAGCGTTGAAGCGGCAAGACACGCCGCCGTGTGTAGGGGCCGTTAGTCCCGCCCACAGGAGATGCGAGCGGAGGAGCCGTGGAGGACCCATCAGTGTATCCTCGGTTAGAGCTCCTCCAGAGAGCCTCCTCGACGCTCGATCCTCGATGTGCATTTAGAGAAATGAGATGTCCTTCAACATGGCGCGCCGAAAACCATTTCCGGGTCACTACTGGAGGACCGTGGCTGGCGAGGAGGGGAAATTAGAGAATTGAGAAAGGCCCAGTGTGTCTCTAACAGGCGGCTCAGTGTCAGTGTGTTCCTGAGCAGGATGGAAACACGCTGTAGAAACAGAACACACAGAGCAGATCTCACTGAGGAGCCCTGTGGACTCTTCTTGGATACAAACAGAAGGCATGTTTACCCTCACGTTGTGTGTGTTTACATTCATGTCCCTGTCGCTGGTGTCACTGCCACCTGAACATCAGGAATAACTCCGCAGGGAACATCAGGTAAAAAAAGTAAATAAAATAAAATGTGTGTTCAAATTTGATGCACAGAAAATACTACTATCATTATTTATATTAACTATAATTTGGTTTATTTTTATTTAATTTTTCATTATATGTCTTTGAAAAATCTTTGTTGTTGGAAATCTGTTATTATCACTGAGGGAAGAGTTATTATAAAGAATAAAGGTATGGCAAATGTGAACGTCCAAACATTTCTTTCACTTTGAGAGGGAACCAGTTTCAGTGTATTTGTGGCAACTTAAGTATGATCAAATGCTATAAATAACACACAGCCTACAGTATCATAGACTACATCACAGAATCACATTTCCCATGGAGAAGCACAAAACAAGAGACATAGCTACTGGATAAAAAAGAAAAAGACAAATGAAAACCTTTTGTTACGAGATCCTATCCATCTTATAAAATGATATTTTCACGTTATGTTTTCTGATATCACTACAGCTTATTTTTGCTTTACTTTACTTGTTATGACAACATTTCACTTCATTTGGTGCATCACAGATCGTTCTCAAAATCAAAAGAATATCTTTACAACAGAAACAGTTTCTCTTCAAAACATGAGAAACTTTCTTCATCTCGTTCACACAAGAAAAACCCTCTTGTTAGAATGTGAAAGGGATCGAGCAAGAAACACTCTACTGTCGGCTCGTGTGTGTGTGTGAGTCTTTCCATGATTGGATTTTTTCTCCATGGCATATGATCAAAAAGCACTGATGATTATGTGAGGGTGTGTTTGTTTGTGTGTGTGTGTGTGTGTGATATTATTCACAGCTGATTGGCACCATTTTCACAGCAGCTTCAGTTCTGAAAACGAGCTGCGGATGCTCTCTGTCCCTGGCTGTTTCTCCTGGGCCAATAGAATGGCAGTGGTGGTGAGATGGTCCCACCCTCCACCTTGACCCCACCTCCAGGACCGTGTCCATCTCCCCCTCCTGTGTCCTGCAGTCCAGTGGCAGTGGGCTCAGTGTGTGTGTGTGTGTGTGTGTGGGGGGGGGGGGGTTCTGAGACTGAGCGCGGATGTGCAACTCAAACACAAAGTCTGGATCCCTGAGGATACTTCAATGAGATTTGGCACACAGTGGTACTACTTTATTGGGTGAGTCGGGGGGGGGGGTTAACTGATCACAGTGTCCAGTCTCTCTGGATCCACGCTGCATCTCGCAGATCCCTCACATTGTACCTGTCATCAAAGAGAAACAGACAATATAAAACACAATGAAGGGTATAACAATCCTACAAAGTGTTCAGGCCATTATGTGGGAGCTTAGGAAACACTGTACCTGTGCAAAAACGCTTTAATCTGATGGATGCTCCGGACATGATCTGTTCACCTCAAACCACTCATCGATGCAGCTGGGAGGAGATATGACAAAACATACACTTAATCACAGTCTAATATGGGGTAATAACAGTGTTATATAGGTGTAATTGTAAGGGAAACTTCTGCAGCAATGGAGAGTCAGGACTCAGAGAGACACGAGGAGAGCTAGAGCTTTGATGTCAAACACTGATGTTTATTACAAGTATAACGGCCGGAGAATTCATATCACAAGTCACAGCAGCAAAAGGTTCTGACTGCACAGGTTGGTTGTCATGTCAATTCTGATCAGCCTCCCTCTCGATAGACCTTTTAACTAGTTTACAGAGAGTTAATGAGCATATAAGGGGAGGCGTAAACATCTGGAGGAGACACAGGAGATGTCTCTCACATCTGTGGAGCTTAAAAAGCCAGCGTTCTCACAGTCGTAAACTCCCCTATCAGGCCATAAAACTGACCCTTAAGTGCTGGAGCACATTCCTTAAAGGAGATAACAGAATATTGGTTGGTTATTAACATCAACAGGCAATAAGGTAAAATATCTAGGAGTAAAGACAGAATTATTTCCTCACAGTAATAACAGTAACATGGGTCTAATATGGGTCTGATACTGGTCAAATAATGGTGTACCATGGGTGTAATTGGGGTGCATAATGTGTAATAGGGAATTAATAACAATGTAGAATTGGAGAAATACCAGTGTAATTAAATTTTAATACGGGTCTTATAACAGTGTAACATGGGAATAATAAGGGTGTCAAATGTGGGTAAAAGCTGATTAATGTGGGTTTAATAATGGTGATTAATTAATTTTCCAAATGCCCATTTAATGGTTAATCAGAGAAATTCACATTCAATGCACAAAACAATATGGCTTTCAGATATTCACAATAAACTGATAAGGTGTATACACAAAGGGAGAAATAGATGAATAAATAAAAAATACATTGAAATATAAATTACATATTTTAATTAAGGAAAATACTTAAAAAGGAAGGGATTTTTATGTATATCATATTTTATTTTTGTATGCATACAAATGCTTTCATTCCTATTTCCATTAACTTATAAAGGACAAAATAAACTCACTTTATAATACCCAAAATGTAGGATTATACCGTTTTATTTCTTGTTTTTCAGGAAATTCTTGTTTTTTTTGTTTCAATAAGAAAAATAATTTTGACATAAAGCGCTCATCGGATCCTCTATGACTCTGCTGACACCTAGTGGTGAAGGCCCGGCACGTTTCAAATGAAAATGTAGCTTCTGTGTGTTTAAGTAGAACAGAAATGTGAGTGTGTTGGAGAAGCTCGGACCCATTGTGTATTTTTAGTCCTTTATTTGTTCCCTGAACAGTGTCCCTGTCGGGGGGGTGAGGCGTCCTACCCTTTGTGGTAGATGCAGAGGCAGGGAAGGCGGGCGATGGTGTCGCCCTGCTGCAGCTCCTCCAGGCAGATGGCACACTCTCCTGCATCCTTCGTCAGGACGTCCTCTGAAACCACACAGCCTCAGTTATCATTCACAGAACATTCTAAAGATTCACTAGATACTTCATCTTCTCCCAGTTTGACACGAGACAACATAGAAAGAGACTTTGTTGCACATTTCAGTTTTTTTAATTACACTCCAACATGCTACACTTTTGTTTGTGTCATTTAAACAGTTATGCTGTAGTAAGTGCTGTCTTCTTTGCTACACTGAAGATGTTTTTGCCAACATGCATGACAATAACACCTTTGAATATTTTCTCTATGAAACTTGAGCCTTGTAATGTTTTTTCAATAACCATCTTTCAACTGTTCTTTGTTGTTTTATGTATTTTAATAATTTATTTGAGAAAGATATATTTGTGGATGTGCAGCATCAAGCAGGCTCTATTCCTTCTCCTCCTGACTGATAGCATTCTCCACAAGGGCCGAGTGTGAGGAGATCCCACAGTGCATTCAAACAGTTGATTGTGTGCAGGAATTCTTTGCAGTATTCCCACTACATTATGATGTATTGTGTGGTGGTGGGGGTGTGGTTGCTCTGGTGACAATGGATTTCCACAGCAACATTCACAGCATCTGTTGTTCAGCCCGTTGGATGGAAACACTGACTGCCATCGTGGTGTTATAGAATACAGAGGGGCAGGTAGAACTGAGACACAGAGTGAGCAGTGTTGCTAGGCCAACGCCAGGTGAAGGTTCAAATGTGCTAATTATGTTTAATCCTCATTTATTCAATTTCTCTTACTACAAAGTTCTTTCAACCACCTGTGGACATTCATTTAGTTGATCCTTGTTTTTATAAGTGCACTGCAGTAAAGAGAGATAGAAAGTAACCGTTTTGAATAAATGTTCACTTAACTTGTGTCTTATTAGTTATATTGTATTCTTGTATTTTATCAGATGCAAAGAAAACTCTAAATATCAGCATTGGCCAAAGACAGATTTATATTACTCCGACACTATATAATACAGGTCTGTTAAATATATGAAAGATCACGTCAAGATATAAGAGTGAATAATCTGCTGCCATATGACGCAGCTGATTGTGTGAGTGTCAGCCTCAGTCATAGTAAGAATTTAACACATGATATCTACCCCACCCCCCACATCTAACGGTATGAACAAACCACAGCATGGTCACATGACTGCACATCACCCCCCTAAACTAATGTTGGGCATGATGATATTCAGTAATGAATTGAGTCAATTATTAGCGACTGCTGTTATAAGGCACATAGAAGCTCCGTCATTCAGCAGTGGGGTATTTACTGATGTGTAACGTCATAGAAAATAACAGCGATCTCTCCAGCTTGTGTTGACTTCAGAGTCTTATTCCATGATTTAAAAAAAAAACACTCAGAGGACTGTTGACTTTGAGACGAGGTAAATGCTAACTAATTCCCAGGTGTTTAGGTCTCATTCCTGCACCCCTCAATGCATACATATTACATACAGTTAATGGTCCATTTAAGGGTCATTTCAAAAACCTTTACTAAAATCATATTTTTTATGCATGATCAAGATATTATTCTGGTATTTCCAGAACCGGAAAACTATATCATCTGTGTGTTGACATAATTTCCTGTACACTGGTGTGCTGCAGTGTAAAGGGGAATTGAGCGTGCCCACCATTAGAGCCGTCACCTGCAGCACAACACAGTCATTAGAACTGGCCTTATGTAACAGTGGATTAACCCACATAGGCCAGTTATTATGGGCTGCAGCACATGGCATCCAGCTCAGCTGAGGGGAAAACCTTTTAATGCACGGACAGTGCCGCTCAGTGCGTCATTAGTTCACACAGACAGACAGACGGGGGGTAGTAACAGAGACAATAACAGCCATTAGCTTTGTTAGGAAATGTTTGTTGCTCTATTGCTCTCTGCACACATCACATTACACAAGGGTAGATGAATATACCATAATATCACGTAATATAGGCACTGTGCAGAATCACATACTGCACACTGGAACATAAAACACTTTGTAAAATCACATTTACTGCACACTATGAATAGTACATTTAGAGTGTTCATTCAATTATGAATAATACATTAGCAAAGCGACCAGAAGGAAGGAGGGGTTATGGTGGTGCGTTTTTGAATTTGGGATAGAGCCATGTTTCCAGTATTTATGCTAAGCTAATCT
>NC_136905.1:38697998-38756535 GCF_949606895.1 Notothenia rossii
AGGTTGATTCCATTATAGACATGACGAGAATGAAACTTTAACTGGGATAATGTGACTGCTGATGTGATGTGATCAGCTGTGGAGAACATTGCGCTCTGTTGGAACCTCAGTTCCTGTCTGGCCACTTCAGTGTGGAATTAGAACCTCTGAAACCCAGATATGACTTGAACACACCAGAGATGCTGTATTGTGTTCATGTTCTTTACAGGTTTGCAGTGAAGAGAGTTCCCTTGCCGTCATGTTTCTGCTCAGACGCAGGGAATAAAAGTAGGTCATGCTGAGGGGAAGGCAGGCTGAGGTGATTTGTAATGGAAGATCCTACAATAGAAAGAGTCCCATTGATTAATACAGCACAGGCTACTTTTGTATTGCCCCCCTTCCTACCTTGTGCCAATGGCCCGATGTTCCGCAACCTGGTCACATACATTTATACTTTTTATTTTGTTATTTGCATCTTGAACAAGAGCCAAATGGATGCAGCAGAACAAGAGATACAGTATGTGTTGTGGTCTGATAGTATACATCTCTGATAAATAACTTTACTCTGAGGCTAATAAGTAGCAGCCATGATAAATGCTGTTAACATTCTCATGAAAAGGGAAGTAGAAAATATTGTCCGACAATTCCTTTCAACAACAACATTTAAAGTGACGAACCATTTTGTTGTTCACATTAACAACTGATTGTGAGGACAAATGCAGATCATGTAGATACTGCGCTTACCAAGCATTTCCCATCTTATTCCATAACTTGCTATCTTCAGCAATATGTTAAACGATAAGGTGAACTATGATCATTACACTAATTATTGTAAAATGATGAAATAAAGTCAATATGTCACAGTGTGACTGAGTTGTGTGCTGTTTCTTAAGCTATGTTTTATTTAAAATTGAATAGTGATATGTGCAGTAGTAGACGTGTAGGCCTAAAAGGTTTTGCATTAACTGCATAAACAATGATTTGTCAAATACTTTCATATAATCATGCTGACTGGAATTCAAATGGACTCATACGAGTGGACAGCAGGGTGAGTGTGAGCAATCGTCTGTACTTTCACTTTCCATTTATTTTTTTAATTCAAACCCTGTTATGAAGTTATATATTTGCCACTGTTGTCCACGTTCATAACGCCCACATTTACCAACATGATTATTATGCACATGGTCAAGTATCTAGATGGGCTTACTGTAGTGCATCTATGGAACATTATAGTTTCCCCAAAGCAGACACACATCAAAATATCCACTGGGGTCTCAGAATCAGGTCGCCCAGTACAGTCTGAGGAACTCTCCTCACATCTCTCCTGACCCCAGGACCTTCTCACTGAAGTTAAGGTGAAGTTGTTGGGAAAGACATGAGACCTGATTGTTTTTGACAGATAGACCATAGTCTCTGTCTTCTTTCAAATCATGGTACCTTCATGGCCCAAAATGAACTAATTTCCCAGTTGGGTTTTGACTCGGGTTATGGTAATAGTGACTAATGTAGCCTGGTTACAGAGGTCAGGTAAGCTCACTTCTTTCTAACTGTTTTTTTCCTTTCAAACGCTCAGTCTTCAGCCCCAAGAGACACTGAGTCAAGAGACATCAAAAGTCATACTGAGACAGCTCCTCTGGAGACACTATTTCATAAGAGCAGAACAACTCCCCAGCACTTGATGCATGACACCAGCTGGGTTCCCCTTAACCCCAGCATTGGGAAATAGGCTTTACAATCTCAATTAAATCCTCAGATTTGACTTCATCAGCAATATTTGTGTATTTGATGGTCAGTAAATAAGGTTTTACAATAAACTGATGCCAAAAGTTTTCCTGTATCAGACTGAATTCCCATTTGTTTCACTTCATTATTCTAGTTCCTGTTAGTGGTTTCTAGTTTAATACCATAACCAATCAGCAGCAAGCAACTTCTCTGTCCCGCCGTGTTATTTCCCGTTAACAAAGAAGCTGCGGCTGCTGTTTTTCAAAGCAGCTAAGTAACAAACTAACAATCAATTCAGATAACAACTGTGCTTGTAGGGTGCAAAGCATGCATTGGGGTGAATTCACCAAGATTGTGCAAATAAGGCAAAAATAAAATGATCAAATCAACAGAAAGGGATAAATGTACATCGAACTATGCTGTTTCCATCAACTGTATTGAAACGAGGTTATATGCAGACATTTGGAGCTAAATATTTGAATGCAAAAGAGCATCCTTCCAAAACAATGTGGTGCAGCTCCAATATCCCTAGAGTTACAGTCAAATGAGTTATGTTTTCAGAGTTGGCGGTAACTGCAGTTAACCCCCCTGCATTTTTAAGGGGAGTCCACTCATTTTATTTGGGTCCCTGTGGACACAGTGACAGGATTATGTTTCATCTGTAAAATGTCCCACTCAGTACATAGTTACATTTCTTTACAAACCACATTTTCAAGGATCGTTGGCTCAACATCAGGGTCAGAAGTGTAAACCTGAGGACTGACTCAGAAATGTGTAACTCTGTAATAAACCCTGACTGCATAATGCTGCATGTCACTCACACAGCCCATAATAACTTCTGCACTCAGGAGCAAAGGGCAGCCCGCGACATGAACCTGATTGGTATGTTATTCAAATACAAAAGATAATAGTCATTGATACCTGAATAACAAGTGAAATACTTTAGAAAGATTACACAAGATCTCAGGGACTGTAAACAGAGGAAGAGTTACATATCATGTAAGCTGTAATGTCTATTGATTTGTTTCATTGCAACAGCGCTTCTGTGGTTTAGCACATACTACAGTAAAGTCTTGTTTTTGTTTGACATATCTTTATTTATATCATAATAAGTCCTGCAGCTGTACACTTCTCTCACCAGCCTTGCATGTCTTTTATTTGTAACGTTAAAAAGGAACCCCTACCGTTATATGTCACTCTGGGTTTGGTTAAGCACAGCACCAGGTGCAGATCCATCTCATCTGAGGGCACAAACTTGGAGCACACGGGGCACTTGAAGCCTGGAAGAAAAGAATGACAAACAATGAATAAGAGAATACACTCAGGGGACAGATAGAAAGAAGACGATAAGGTTACACACTAAAGGAGTTCTGGAGGTGTCCTCTCCTCTGCAGCAGTATCTGACTCCACTGATCACAGTCGGTTTGTAAAGGGGCTTTCTTTGACCCCATACACACGGGAACGTTTGCGTTTCACACTGTATGCGTTTTTAAAAAAGTCTTCCGTTCACACAAATTCGATTCATTTAACGTGTCCGCTCACACGAGACCGCTGGAAACGCTGGAAACGCTGTAGTACATATGCCAGACCTGTAAGATACACCAAAAGCAACGAAGAAGACCCCGGAGCATGGTTGCCATGGTTGCCCTTCTGTTTATTCTCCGTGGTGGACGGCTTGTGCTCCTGCTCTAAATCTCTCCGGTAGTCCACCAACAGATGAAAAACACCCACCTCTCCGCATCTTCCAAGGGACGAGGGAACCATGCGGCAGAGTTTCCGTTAACATTTTTCGCCGGTCAACATGTCCGTTAAAGTTTAAATCTTCCGGACGAAATTAGAAAAGTGCCGGTCAGAGGTGTTCTTTGTTATTTATTGAGCTTTAAAACAAATTGATAACGACTTTATATAATAATATAAGAATAATAAACGGTGCCTCTCTTTTCCTCCACCTCTCCTGACAGCCCAGCAGCTGATCTCTGAGCAGGAGACGTGGGGAGAGGGAGGTGGGGGCAGCGCCGTATAGACTGAGAGTTACGTCATCTCCGTTCACTCCAATGGACCACTTTTTTACAGCAATGGCGGATCGTGGAGCCTCTCAATCGTTCCCCGGAAGTTAGCGCCAAGGCTAGCAGAGCTGTAGAGTTGCAGCATAATAGACCGTTCGTGACGGACTTTTAAAGGTAAGAAGAAGTTTAAAGATTTATATTGCGGATATTATCAGTACATCTGATTCAAATTAACATGTGTATTAAAGGATGTCAGTGGATTATCCCTAAATTAGTAGATTTAGGGAACGTTTACAGATAACAGATAAAGCTAGGATTCCGGATCAAGTTAGCAACACACGTTGAACAGCCTTTTAATTGTAAATTCCGTTCTCTTAATGTCATTTCGTCCAACGTTGTTGAATTAGAGAAGAGGGTCTTCTAAAAGGGATTGTATGCGGGGGTGGAGGGAGTTAAATATTAGATAAATATAACTTTGGTGCGTGTAAGAGTGAATGTTTTTAGCAGAGCCATATTGTGTCCTTGTGATTATGTTGATTATTACCTGTCTGTATAATGTTGCAGCTCAGCTGATTTTGGATTGATGGCAAAGGGAGAGGGACTTAAGTGAGAGTGAAAACACAAGGTAAGTTTAATACTACTGTTTTATATAAGTAAGCATACTAAACATGTATTCTATCACTGTATTATATAAGTCATCTTGTTAGTAACCTACTGTATGGCAGGTGGAGGGGCAGTGATGTTACAGGTGGAGGAGCAAAACTGCAAGACTGCAAACTCACAAGACAGAGAAATCAAAGTTTGTTCTCCAGAGAAGAGGTTGATTTCACTTCATTTATTTCATATTTTCTAAAGATGTGGAAATGGCAACAAAAAAGAACTTGAGAGCTGCAACCAAGACAACTGTAACAACATGAGTAGAGAGCCACCAAGGTTTTTCAAGTCCCTCTCTTACTCCATTTTGCCAACCCAAATGTCCAGGTACATGACGGGACACCTTGCTTGTTTTTGTTGTTTGCGCTCCTCTGGCTGGGTGCTGGCAGGTGGAGGGGCAGTGATGTTGGCAGGTGGAGGGGCATTGATGTTACGGGTGGAGTGGCAGTGTTAGCTGTTACACACCAGGCTCAAACTTAACACATTGCATCCTTCTTTGCAGTGTCCTTATTCCTGGAAGGGGAATCTGCAATTCCTGCAGAGTTTTGTAACCCGTTGGTCCGCACGCAAAGCGAATTTTTAAAGCCTTCTTAATTGTCTCATTGCTCCATTTCATCCCCTTTGTGGTGAGTCTGCCTAATGCCTTAGGTTGGTCTTTTTAAAACGTTTTCTTATATTTGTTGTCCCTAATTGTCATTGTTTTCTTGAGCTGCATTTTCCTTCCTGATTTTTCTTAGTGCAGCCTTTGCTTTTTTGGTGATTCCTTCTTGGCTCTTTAATTTTCTCTTTAATGTTTTTAATAGATCTGTTTGACTGGCTGCTGGTTCCCTCGTAAGCTGACTGGCTGCTGGTTCCCTCGTATGCTGACTGGCTGCTGGTTCCCTCGTATGCTGACTGGCTGCTGGTTCCCTCGTATGCTGACTGGCTGCTGGTTCCCTCGTATGCTGACTGGCTGCTGGCTGAGTGGGTGGTGTCCACCCTCCCTGTCTCTCCTCACTAGCCATGTCCTCTCTTTCTTCACCCTCACTTTCCTTTCTCTCAGTCTCTTCATCCCTTCTTCCTTCAATCTTTGAGACTAATGTAAGTAGAAGACATGGCACTGTAGATTTTCTAACATTTAAAATATTATACCACTTAAAAATAAGAAATATGACTTTTGTTACTAAGAGTTCATACTTATTATACCTGTGTCACCTTTCACACTATAGCTGTGATCATGAGCTATGGGCTTTGTAGATACAGGTCCCGGGGTGAATCGTGGTGCAGGGGCCCTTCTCTTTTTGACCACAGGGCGATGCACGAAGATGGTGGGTATAGCCTCTGCTCTCAGCCTAGTCTTGCCCTTTCTTTTCTTGACAAACTGGTCTGCATCAAAATGTGCCTGCGGAGTGACTTGAGGTTACTTCACACACAGAACAACTCAGTTTTGTCTGCCCACATACATATTCCATAGTGGTTGAATACACAGTATTAGGAAACACTTTATACTTACTGGACATGTTATACTCATTACATACTGTATATAAAATATGACCAAGAATGTGAGACAACTTTATAGAAATTCATATCACATCTGTTACTGATGCCATTTGTCATACTTTGTTAAACTCACAAATAATAAAGTTCCATAACTTCAGTTGGGAACAAAGACCACACCTTATCTCCCCAAGGCAATTTCCCATCCAATAGGTGTGCTATATAGGTGTGTATAACCCTTTCTCCTGTCTGTTACTCCCTCTTTCAGCACAAGAACCAGAGGGGGATTCAATGGAGCCTGAATACCTGCACTGAGACCCTCACCCTGCACCCTGAGTCTCAACTCTGTGCTTTTCAAGCCTTTCCCTTTTTTTTTTTTATTAAACAAAACATTAAGCTTTCCCAATGGTGTGGTTTTCGTTTTGTGAAAAAGTGCAAATGCAGTGTTTGTATATAATAACCTCACATATTTTTTTGCTGTTGGTCATGAAATTGCTCCTGCTGACTTGCCACTTGATTGACGTATATTTGAGACACCTCAATAATATAATACATTAACCGTGCTTTATGTGAACCTCATCATGACACAAGAGAGGACGGCAGGACTGCAATGTCCCGTGTTCAGTCAATGCAACAGAGGCAAGTCACCAGACCAATCAGAGAGTTGCATGGAAATACACATGTGCTTGTATCATTCAAGCGCGGCTCTCTCTCTCTCTGTGTGTGTGTGTGTGTGTGTGTGTGTGTGTGTGTGTGTGTGTGTGTGTGTGTGTGTGTGGCAATAGCGCATTTAGTGTGATAGAGAGAGAGGGCGAGAAGGAGAGAGGGAGAGAGGGAGAGAGAGGGACCGGTGCTAGCGGAAACCGTGATGTTAGCATCTGGTTAGCTAGCTGCACTAACGGACATAAGGAGCTGTTTCCACAACAAGCTGGAGGAGAATCTTCCCCTGTCAGACTGAGTTGCTCAGGTAAGCTAAAGGACTCTTGAGTGTTTAGATTAGAACGGTTTTGTCACAAATTAGGTACACCTTCATATGATCATTATAGTTATACAAAGAATAAATGAAAAACAGGTGCACCAGATTGATGCTTTCATCTTCAATATTTAAAAAAAAATCTTCCCGGGGGAGCATACCCCCGGACCCCCTAGAGGAGGTGAGGACCCCCTAGAGGAGGTGGGGTCCGTCCCCCACTCGCACATAGCACTTTACCCCTGCCTATATGCTGTGGGCTGATTATGGAGCCTTCGTTGTAACAGTAATTCAGATGCAATAAGCCTAAATAAAAGGCCTCAAATTGGAAGCACTGTCTGGGCCGTCTTTTTCACTAAATTCTGCAATAGGTAGATCTCGCCTTTCACCTAGGCCAGGGGTCGGCAACCCGCGGCCCACAGGCCCCATGCGGCCCTTTAAGCCCTCTGCTCTGGCTCCCTTGAGCTTAGACAAAAATAAGAAGGAAATAAAATAAAAGTATTTGTAGGACTATTTATATTTTGTTGCACGGTTGAAAATGTTTCGTATTTTGAGGTGATACTGTGACACATAAATAAAAAACAAAACGGTTTTAATTAGGTCAACTAAAATATGCGTCACATCCTGCTACGGTCCCGCGCGAGCGCCTTTTCTTGGAGGCGCTCGCGCGGGGACCCCCGGCTCGATGAGCGAACTATGGATAAATCAAAGAAAAGTACCGGAGGAACACAGGATTTAATTCTGTGTGGACAGAGTTATATGCTTTCACAGCAAACGATGCTGGTTTATCGGTATGTTTGATATTTAGAGAGAAGTTGTCAACGGTGCTGCAGCCTTTACGTATCGAGGAACAACACGGGAGAGGAAGACAGCTGACAATCTTCAGTCATAATTCAATGGGGTATGTAATTCATTTCAGAAAACACTTTTTGTTATATTCCATGGAATGCTCTTAACATCCCGATAGCAATGAATATATTAAATGCTTTGACAATAAATACATACAAAAATTAATCTCTGGAAGCCGTAGCGCTGTAAAAAGCACGACCAATCATTTTAGCCGGCACGGCTAAAGTAACTGGATGGCCTACCTGCCTGTCAGCCTTCCATCTGTGCACAAACTTATCTCGTGCCCTCATTGGTCATGTGCACGTTCGTGTGTGTTGGAGGAGGAGGGAAGTCTGAAGCAAGAGGCCTATTTTTTCCGGTTGTGTATTTTCAAATTCTAGCGCACTCGAGCTGGTTTGTCCATTCTTACCTACCCCACCTTTAACTCTTTTTAGGATGCAGCTATATGTTTTATTTATTTCAAAGTGGGCACATTTTAATAAGATTTTTTTCCCCTTCAAATGTGCAGAGGACTCCCCAAGTGCTGTGTTTAATTTATTTTAAAGTAGGCCTTTGTATTATTTGTAATTCTCCTTATAGGATCTCTTTGTTTCTTATTAGAGGTTAACAGTTTTATATAATGTAATAAATAGCCTAATAAATGCAAAAAAACTGTAGTTTTTGTCTGATATAACAATAAATACAACTTTATTAGCTATCAAGCTATGAAATATGTTTTGCGGCCCCAGACAAAAAAAATTGGGGGAAAAAGGAGCAAAATGGCTCTTTTGGTCAAAAAGGTTGCAGACCCCTGACCTAGGCCGAGGTCGGTGATCTTGGGCTTAACCCTTAGATGCATAAGTGGGGTCAAAAATGACCCCGAGGGTTGTTATTCTTCAAAATCTCTGAAATTAAAAGTTTTTACACTTCCATATTCCAGGTATTCCTCATAAAACATGTTTGTGTATTGAGGCCATTTGAATTTTTTTAAATGTTTTCATACATTTTAAGAAATTGCAGTTTTTGTGTCACTACCCCAGTTTTTCATAAGCGGGGTCAAAAATGACCCCAAGCATTTCCTACAGAATCTCAAGGGTTTGCTTTGGGAACCTTTGATTCTTACCAACTGTGACTGTCAGGATACATTTTCTGTCCCACTTACACATCTGATGCCTGCAGTCTCACCACCAGGAGGTCAGTTTGACACAGCAGCATACATGTAAGTATTATCTTCATTTATCAACTCCATGACTTTTCTGTGATAGAGTATCATGTTGGTCAACAAAGTAGACACTAGTTAGCTAACTGCTAAATAATGTTAGTAGTAATGTTAGTACTCTGTTAGCTAGCTTACTAAGCTAGCTAACATTACATTAGCTTACTAAGCTAGCTAACATTACACTAGTAATAAAAGCTAACCTGTTAGGTAACCTATTATATGATTATTGAATATTGATTTGTGTGTGTGTGTGTGTGTGTGTGTGTGTGTGTGTGTGTGTGTGTGTATGTCTGTGTGTGTGTGTGTGTGGGTGTGTGTGGCTGTGTGCGTGTGTGTGTGTGTACACATGCATGGCTGTGCCTTTACTTACATATAATATGTAGCTATCTAAGTAAATGTCGGTGTGTGTGTGTGTGTGTGTGTGTGTGTGTGTGTGTGTGTGTGTGTGACACACACACACACAAACACACACCGACATACCGACATTTACTTAGATAGCTACATATTGATTTATAGTTTTGTGTGTCATTCAAACATTGTCTGTTTTATGTTTTCTCATCTAGACTATCATGGCTACTTGGAGGCCAGCTAGGATACCCGCTGACCTTGCTCGAGATATGATCCTGAACGGATGGGATGAAGAGCCCATCGGTGGGATTGATTCTGAATCTGACAACTCAGATGTAGAGGATCCAGATTATTGTCCACCTGGACATGTCAGGCCGTCTGGGAACCAACCTGCCCCTGCCGAACAAGATCAGTCGGACACGGAGGAGTCCTCTGAGTCCTCCGAAGAGGAAATGGATATTGTATCCAACAGAATGAGCCGCAAGGGCTCTTACTGGGCAGAGTTACCTCCCACCCAGGCTAAAACACCAAGCCACAATTTACTGAGAAGTCGGTCAGGGCCTGCACCTGGGTTTAGCACCGTCTCTCCAATAGATGCATGGAAGCTGTTTATCACTGATAGTATATTAGAAGAGGTGTTGAGATGCACAAACATGGAGGGAAGAAGAGTCGCAACAAACAGAGGAAAAGAGTGGAAAAAGCTAAGCAAAGAGGAGCTCATGGCCTTCATTGGATTGACCATTCTTGCAGGAAGTGAGAAAAACTGGGATGTACCAATCCGTGTGCTCTTTGGGAGTCCTCTACACAACCCAATGTACAAGGCCACAATGTCAATTGGACGTTTTGAAGATATTCGCCGTTTGCTGCGCTTTGATGACAAGAGGACCAGAGCCTCCCGACTGGAAACAGACCACATGACAGCCTTCCGCTACATACGGGACCTGTTCCTGGTCAACTGCAGGCAGAAATTCATCCCCAGTGATTGTGTCACAGTGGACGAACAACTTGTACCATTTCGAGGGAGGACCAAGTTTTTGCAGTATATGCCAAGCAAGCCTGCCAAGTACGGCATAAAGATATTCTGGGTTTGTGATGCACGCACCCCTTATGCAATTGATGGAATTGTGTACACAGGGAGACAACCAGGGGAAGAAGTCCAGAAGAATCTAGGGGAAAACACTGTCCGTCAGTTGTGCAATGGATTCAGACACACAGGTCGCAACATCACCACAGCCAACTTCTTCACCAGTGTGCCTCTTGCAGAGCATCTCCTGGAGAAGGGTCTGACTATTGTGGGAACGTTGCGACAGAACAAGCCAGACATCCCTCCAGTGATGAAGGCTTCCAAGTCGAGGGAGGTCCACAGCACTGAATTTGGGTTCAATGGCAGCATGACCATGATCAGCTATATCAGAAAAAAGGGAAAGGTTGTTCTGCTTCTCAGCACAATGCACCACAGCAAGATGGTGGATGAAAACAGCCAAAAGAAAAAAACAGAAATAATCCTCTTCTACAACCAGACCAAAGGAGGTGTAGATACCGTTGACCAGATGGTTGGCTACTACACCTGCAAGCGCCAGACACAGAGGTGGCCCATGGTGCTGTGGTACAACATGATTGATATAGCCACTCTAAACGCCTACTCATTTTTCAGGGCTCAGCACCCTGAAATTTCCACAGGTATCACCAACGCACGGCGACATTTCCTCACAGAGCTGTCAAAGGAGCTTGTGACTCCTCATATAAAAAGTCGACTGGAAGGTACCCCGAACCTACCAACCTACATCACTGAAGCAATGGGAAGGTGTGGAGTGACAAAAGCTGCAAACCAGCAACAGGAGAGAAGCACAGAGGGCCAACAGAAGAGAAAGAGGTGCCAGATGTGTCCAAGAAACAAAGATCGCAAAGCCACCAATTGCTGTTGGAAATGCAGTACCCCAGTGTGCAATGGTCACAGCCAAAAGCAAATAGTTTGTGACAACTGCACACAGTGAATAGAGAAAAGACGTTTGTGTGGGCACATGTGAGTGGACAGTGTTCTGGTCTTATGTATGTTCATTCTCTTTTTTGTCCTCCAGACAGATGGACATACTAACAATAATCTTTGAAGATTTTTGATGTTTTTTCTTGTGAATTGTTTTTATAAAAAGTTATAAATAAGCATGTTAAATGTAAAATCAGTCATTTGTTGACCCGAATATAATAAATATAATCACCTTTAACCAAAATTAAAGACATTTTTTTTAATTCATTGCAAAAACACATTGATTCTAATTGGGGTCATTTTTGACCCCACTCATGGAAGAGTGTAGGTATTGGTCGTTCATGCATCTAAGGGTTAAAAAGGTTGGTGACCACTGCATTAGACTATTAAAAAAAGAAATCATGCTTCAAATAAGTGGGGGTACGGCATACCCCCGCGTCCAACGCCCACTACACCACTGACTACTAACTAACTAACTACAAAAAGCTAAGGTTTGTTTTCTCATCAGGAAATGCAGACCGGCTCAAACAAAAGATTTTTAAATCATCCTCCTCACGATCATTTAATGTATCATATGTTCGCCGAATTGACATGAAAGCACTAATACATGTAGTTTCATCCACTTGAGTTTACAAAAATAATCGATTTGTTTTTATATCACATCCGACGGGAGGAAATTCAGCAGCGCTCACTACCGATTTTTCATCCTAATTCAATCATCATCTTCACCACGATCATTTATGTTTATGTTCGCCGAATTGACATGAAAGCACTGACAAATATGAATATTGTAGTCAACTTCATTAAAACGTTATTAACGTGCCTAAACTCAGTAATTCACCATTTCTACGCATGACAACACACTTTGTCCGTGTTTGGCTCTCTCACCGCACAGTGAAGCGTTCCCGCATTGACGTCACTTCCGGCTTCCCCCAAAACCTCAAAATGAGTCGAAGGAATTTTCCCGCGATGTTCGAAATGATTGATATTTATCGGAACGGTATCGCTTTTTCTTTTTTAAACTGACGGTTCGAGATTGCTAGTAGCCCACTATTTCATTGCACAACAGTTGTTGGGTTCGTGTCACAGGCTCTTTAAACATTAAAGGCTGGCCCACCGTCATGGTCCAGAAGCAACAGGAAATAAATGTTGAACTACAATTTAAGACCAAATAAAAATGTTTTGGCCACCATGGCAAATGCTGGTAGGGCTGCTCATGTGATCTCTTAAAGATTTTTTGCTAGAACCTAGGGCTGCTCGATTATGGCAAAAATCATAATCTCGATTATTTGGGTCAATCATTTATATCACGATTATTAAAAACGATTATCCATTTACTTTTAAAACATAAATTTATTGGAGAAAAAAAACGTTGAACAGTATGTTTTTAACAGTTGATTACCCTGAACTTTAAGTATAACTCAACTGAAAAAACAATAAAAAAAATAAATAAAAAATAATCGTTATATTTTGATTACGTTGTTTTCGTAATCGTTGCAAGCCATAATCGTAATTGCGATTAAAATATGATTAATTGAGCAGCCCTACTATAAATGCTAACTAATTTCTGGGTTAAGGACTCATTCCTGCACCACTCTATTAGTAAAAAGGTATCTCAAACAATTGAAAGGCACCTGAAGTGTAATACTCCAGATAGGTCCTTTTGTGTTCATATTAACAAAGCGCTCCATCAGAATAAGCAGAGAGAGCTTTAACCAGGAATGACGGCAGTGTTAGCTTCTTTCACCATTACATAATGACAATCACTGACAGTATAACCTGACATATGTTTACATCGAAGGCCACAGAAACTATTCTAAACATTATGCCCCCACGAAGTTTCCAGTTACAGTGCTGGTTCTAATGACCCTTTGTTTAAGTTACCATCATCATTTGGTTGTCTTAATCCAAAGCACATTGTGCAGTTTCCACTGACCAATAAGCTGTCAGCATACAGCTCTGCAGCATGGGCGCAATGTCACTGACAGGTGACTGACATGAGAACTGTATGACGTATGTGAGTATTCTACAACGTAGAAATAATGATGCTGGTGGGTAGGCATGGGCGGTATCATTTTTTTCATACCGTCATACCTTGCTGACATTATACCGTGGTATACGGTATCAGTCACAATTTAAGGGGTAATTTCTCCCCCCCAAATTTTTTTTACTCACTATATCAAAAGCCAGCCCCACCTAAAATATTTTCCACCAGCCGCCACTGACGGTATGACTTGGGTCGACTTGAGTGAGGTGGCGTTCGGCGGCAAATAGATGTTTCGAACGGTATATTATATGTTCGGTGTAAAATGCAGCCCGAGCCGGTAGACGCTCGCAAAGTGCCGCGACGTGCGCGCAAGTGCAAAACAAGGGCTGCATACATGACACATTGTGCAAATGGCACATTTTGAGATCGTATACAGGACGCGTTTGTAGATGTCCGACGTTGTTTCCATAGTGAGCTAAGTTAACAATATATCATCATACATAAACATTTTCCGGGAGTAAATACTTGACTTATGTAAACTGTGTTCGTTATTCTCCCGTCCAGGAGAGAAGCTTTAAAAGGAGACTAAATGGAGTCTCTGTGAAAGTTCTATTGGGTACTTTAATTAAAAAAGGCGCGGGTTGGTCACAAGCATGATATTGTTCAGTCAGACAAACAGCTGTGATCCGCTCCTCGTTAGGGAAGCCAAGAGTTGGATCTCTCCTCCGGTGCTGTTATATATCCTCTGCTTGCTCCTCCCCGCCTGCCGGCTCGCCTCGTCTCCAATGTCCGTTGTTGCATTTAAACAGAGGATTGGCTCCTTTCACATCCAATATATGCTCAACACGCCTTTTCTCCTCATATTCTCTTTCATCACTTTTCATTTAACACATTCTAAACGCTGTAATCAATACTCTAAAAAATACTTCTCGGCTCGTTTGGTTTCCGGTCATTCCGGATGTTGTCACATGCTACTCTCGTCTGTAGACAATAATGTATTCAAATAAACTGTACCTTCATTTAATATTCAGCATGGTAGTATCTCGACATCTATAGTTGTAGTGTTAAATCAGTAGGCTTCGGTTTGCACCACTCCATATAATTTCGCTACTAAATTCACCTCTTTAGGAAATCGTATATTAGCCAAATGCTACATGCGTAGATGAAGGATTTTCAGAATAAAAGCTTAACTGCTTGTGCACAAGAATTTCTGGTTTTTCAGTATAAAAGAGCATTAAAACTGACGGCATGTTTAAACTACATTTCCCCATTAAAACATTGATTTTAATTTCTAACACTTATTGAATAAAGTTTGCTATATTCACTAACTAGTTTGGCAATATTATTCCGTGCATGTGTTAAAAACCTTATTTCCATTTGATTCATTGGATTACTCGCGTGAATGTTTAGCACGTAAATGCTTTCGTTTTTAAAACCGTCCGACCTCGACTACAAAACCATCAACCAGTTGCATAGGATTAAAAAATGTCAACACTCACTCACCCCGTTTTAAACATTCCCAAAGAAGTGCCTCCGTCTCTCGTCGTGCTGGATGAAGTCACTGGCGACGAGTAAACCCAAAATAGTCCCAAACAGGCGCAGAGGCATTTTTCTTTTTTACTAGTTGTCCGAGTTCGGGGCCGGCAAATGCTGCCGCCATCTTGCTCAGCTCAGCTCTGTGCTGAGCTCTGAGAGCGGGAAAGACGGACTGCCCTCCCCTGCCCTCTGCTGGCGCGTGCTGTGCATTACAACCAATGTCGTCCCTGTCAAAACTCCGTGTCAGTGTAATAGAATGAAACGCATCTATGATTTGGCGCACAGTCTGTGACGTCACGGTATTGAAAATCATACCGACGGTATTTCGAAATACCCTGGTATACCGTAATACCGTCATACCACCCAAGCCTACTGGTGGGATAAATAAATTAATGTCACCTCTTTAAATCAATCACACAAAGCACACCTGCTCTGACAGGATGCCTCTATCATGATCTCCTGGCCATCTGCTGACCTGTGGTCTAGGTGTCTAAAGAGGGACGAGGAAGAGTTCCAGCTCTGCACAACTCCTCATTCTGAAAAGACAAATCTGAGTCCTCCCTGTGGTATGGGATGTTCTTTCCAGGATATCAAATTGCTGTGTGTGTTCCCATGCATGTCTTTCAGGTCACACCTGCCCTGGTAGCATTACAACTCTGGCCCCTTCATTTATATTTCTCCAAGGATCCCTCACTGGAAAATGTTAACAAGAATGAGTCTTATTCATATATTTCCTTTTCCTTTATATCGCCAAACAGCAAACTTTCCTAGTGTCATAGGAGTCCTATCTACAGAATGAAAGAAAACAAATCAAGCATCATTATTTAACAAAATGATCTGAAACATCTGTTGCCTTGAGGTGGAAATGTTTGGATGATGAGGTATTAGGAAACAACAAGATGTATAACTTGTGTAACAACTTAAAGACGTGCTGTAAGGGTGAATGCATTGTCTGGTTGTCTGATCTGTAGGGCTCCATAGTGATCGGTTATTCATCTCTTCATTGATTTGGTTAGGTAACTAAAAACTGTTGGGAAGATATGTCTGGTTTCCAAAAAACTCAAATTGGTTTAAACCCTACAAATACATTGATAAAGTCTGAATCTCTATCCCTGATGTAAGCTGAGGAAAGCAGTGGCCCAAAGACAATGGACTTGTGCTGTGTGCAGAACTATGAACTGTAAATGATGGCCACCATCATGATTAACATCCAAGAGGTCACATAGACAGCTCAAAAGCTGGGTGAATTGTGAACGGCGGGCATGTGCATGGAAGGGCTGACTGCTATTGATTCTTCAGCTCATCTCCAGGTTAATGGCGATCATAGATTGGTGCACAAATAAACAAGACAATGAGTTAACATTTTGGCACTTTTGAGCTCCCTGGTGCCAAAGAAAACATGTTTTTTAATTCTGCTTTTGGTTGGATCCCCCAAATAAAGGTGTGTGGTTAACACAAGCTTCCAAGATGTTTCAATGTGTTCAATGACATGTAATCGGGCAGTATATACGCCACTGGTGAACGTCTGAAGCTTTTCTCTAAAACTAGAATTTCTATCAAGTGGCAAAATGTGACTACTAAACGTTATCACTTAGCATCATGTATGCGAAATCATGTGACAATCATGGAGTTTGTTTACTGTCAAATGTTAGCTTTTTACCTCTGGTGATTACGTTTAGCTTTAACTATCATAAAGAGGTGTTAATATTTGGAGATGATCCTGCTAAACCAAACGTGTAAGAATCATAAACGTGTGTTTTGTTGTGCGAGCCATTGCGATGCTAATTTATGTGGACCTACACAAATATACGATTCTGTTCTCTCTCTCTCTCTTCTCACATCCCACATCCAAGAATGACATAATGGCACACTCTAAAAACGAATCGAGGCGACCTTTCACCTCCAGTTAATTAAATACATGGTTGCAAGATACAAATGTGAGTTAATTGATTTAGATAAACATTTTAAGTTGCAAAAATTAATTTATAAATTGAGTTGACGTAATAATGTTGGTAATTACATCAACTTAATATTGTGTGTAATTTGAACTCTGATTTCTGCGTTAATTGACTTAAAACTAAATTCAAGTTGTACTAAGTAATGCAATTGGCTTGATAACTTAATTGTTCTACACCTTGAGTAAAGGAGTTCAAGTCCACTCCCACTTAACATGCCTGGACAAGTTCCGACAGTTAAGACAAATAGAAATATACAAAGGACATTTTAAGGTGAGTGTCATCTTGTGTCATTCAAATACTGTACAGTAGATAGCCTTGTAGTTGCACTGTATAGGCAAATTGCTGTTTGACCTAAAATTAGCAGCCTTTGAACTGTGAATAGTTCTGTGAGAGGATACAAAGTAGTAGAGGCTACTGAGAGAGTAAAAATACTTTGATTACTATTGTGATATCGCTTTTTATTAAAAATGAATCTCGGTGAAGCAGATCAAGGACATGCTTCTTGAGGTAGGATCGTTATTTAGAGTTGTCATTGAAATGCAAGTCACCCATTCAGAATATATTAATTTAGGTAATTTCTCTTTTTTTCCTTTTTCAAAAATAGCACAATACAATTGAAGTACGCAGAGAACTATAGCCATCCGCTGCCTTGTCGTGTACCTTGGAGAAAAGGAAGAGGACCTTTTCAAGGAGTTTAGCAACGTCGTTACAAATCTTGAAATAAAATAAAATCCACAGGCACAGTGGACACAGGACAAAAGCACTGCTCTCTGTCAGTTACATTTTGAAGCATATTGAACTTTTGGCCACGCCCCAATCAATAATATCTTAGCAACGTTCAGCATGGATAGGTGTTGACAGCAATGGCATGGGAAAAGGATTGTGTAACATTTGAAAAGTGGCTTCTGCTCTTCACTTAACCAGTTCAAATATTGTATGGAACCTAGGGATGTAACGATATACCGAATATCGCGGTATCGCGGTAAATAAACGTCCCAATACCGTCGTGAGACTGACAAAATCTACCGCAATTTAAAAAAAAATATATATTTAAAAAAAAAAAAAAAAAAATTTAAACACTTTTTTTTTTTTAAAGCTTTATTTAACCAGGTGGTCCCATTGAGATCATCTATCTCTTTTTCAATAGAGACCTGTCCAACATGGCAGCAAGTAGGTTACAACATGAAAATAAAACAACAGATAACACAAAAGTACATCGTATTTACAGGGCCACATTTACACACCTAGAGACATGTACCAACCTTATATTTATATCTCGCCATGTCAATAAGCCTGGTGTTAGACTTTTTCGCTGTCCGTCATTTTGACAGACAGGATCGTAAAATATCCGTCATAATCCCTTATTACCCGTCGGGTCTGAACAGTTCACGATAGAGCATGCTCGTGAACTGTCAACGGGGGGAGGGGGGCGGTGTTATGCCGTGTGTGCATGCACCTCGCGGGACGCGCACAGCGTAAAGCAAATCCTCCCAGACATGTATTGATCTGTACGGCAAAGTACGGTTTGGAAACTATATAATTTCCTTTTGGAGGGCATGCATAACACGGCATAACACCAGAGCCTGGCTGCGGGGAAACGTTGGCGCTGTTCCGAGTTTGTTCTAATCTGTCAAAATGACAGACTGCTTTCAGATTTTTCCGTCATTGTTAAATAAAATATTCGTTTAACGCGACCACTGGTGTCCCAGCAACATCAGTACCAAGCGAGAGAGTTTTTTCCAGAGCAGGGGATATTGTAAATGCCCAAACATCCCAGTTTATAAATACCTGGAAATGTGGACATTCTCATATTCCTAAAAACCTGTCTGATGATGCTGAGTGAGTGACTAGTGAGTTTGAGTTGAGTTACTTGAAAAACTAAAGTGAAACTTGATTTATTTTTATTGCAGGGTCTGATTATTAAATGTCCTTGTTTATTTGTGAGATGCAGTGGCACAAAGAAAATGTTTACTTTGTTTGGTAGTACTGGTAGGTACAAAAACACTGGTTTTCTTGTTCCAGTCTGTTACTGTCACTTTGTTTTTGACACTTTAAAACACTGCTATCCTACAAAAATGCTGTAAAAATCAGATTTATTATGTAATAAAAAAACATTTTCCGAGTAAAAAAATGTTTTATTGAAAAATACATTTATGCATTTTTTTCTCTTCCCTTTATTATTCAATATCGCGATAAATACCGTACCTTGGACTTGTTATCGCGATATTATCGTAACGTGAGTTTTTGGTATCGTTACATCCCTAATGGAACCTGCAAAAAAGATGAGAAACAAACTAAAACTTGCACGGTTGTGATTGACCAAATCTGTCCACATGCATTTAAACACTAGGCAAAGTACTCAAAACCAACTCTGTGTGTCTTCAGGACCACATTGCCATGATGACACACACATGCAGACTCAATAGGTGAAAACAATACCAGCGCTGCTTTAGCAGCTGGTAATAATGGCTCTGAATTAGATAAGAGTGACAGTTTAAAAAGTATGCAATTACCTAATTCATTATCTCTTATGCGCTAAGCTATTATTTAATGTGCTTCAAAAGGACATGAATATCGCCTTAATCAGTGACCGGTCCACCCCAGGATCTGAACATACGATGGCAACCATCGTGGTCGAGGGAAACAAATGAATGAGCAAGCATTCTGCGTTAAATGTGTTCATACTGTTTGAAACATTGACTATCGGCAGTGTAAACATCTTTGTTACATCTTTTGTCAAATTGATGTGTGTGATCTGCAGCACTGCAAAAACTGCAAATCTAACCAAGTGTAATAATCTTATATTTAGATTCTAAATCTAGTTTGTCTTGATTTGAGTTTAAATAGCTTATCTAGTGCTTTCTAAGGAAGATCTTTTGACTTAATTCAAGTAAATGTTACTTGCCTTGTCTTGATAAGCAACTTTGTCTTTATTTGAGTTATGTTTAACTAGATACAAGGGACCTGTTTATAAAACATCCACTTCAAGGCTAGAAGCCTTATTTTAAGCACTAGTATGGCAAGACATTTTTTTTTTTATTTCAAGCATCAGCTCTGTGGTTAACATAAGTTACTTTCCCAGCTGGTAAAGACAGTAAAAGACACAATTCAAACAAGAATTGTGAGGCTTAACATCTCTTTTAATGATAATCACAAAATGAACTGATAATCATCATAACACACTCTCCTAAAGGATATGGACCAGAATAACTGTTGTGACATTGACTCTTGAGGTAGGTGTGCAATCTCTACTCTGTTACTGCCCTGGAACTGGTAACAAGGTGGGGGTCCCTGAGCAGTGAGGACACTGTTGGGAGGGGCTGCCAGCTACTCAGTACCCCCTCTCTCTTCCTTCAAGAAACGTCTCTTTCCCCTGTTATCTGGTCTCTTATGGCATAAGCAATACTGGACAAAGAACAATATATCTTAATTTCTGAGGTTGTGGTGCTTTTCATATATCACACCAAACCTTTTCAAACAATCCATACCACATTACACATTTAAACATGAACAGCTTAACACACCAAGTATGGCTGAGCAATATGGATAACAAACAAAAAATATCACAATATCTTTGACTTGAATTTTCACACACTTCATCAGATGTGGACGACGATAACGATTGCTCTCAGTGGTGTGTGACTGTGTGTGCAAATTTGGCGCTTGCTGCATTATTTAATTATGCGAAGACCCGCCCCTACTCTGCTTCTCATTGGCCCTGAAAGAAGAAAAACCTGGAATGTGCATCCATGTGGTGTTTGTCATCTCTCATAAAGTCGGAAAATTAGTGACTTTATTTACCATGTGTTTGTCAGAAGCTGGATCAATGAAAATATCCACTAAAAGATGTAAACAACGAATGCCAGTACTATATTATTTACATCGAGAGATCCTCCTCAGTCCTCAGTGTTTACAAGTGGATCGCTGTTCCTGTCCAAATGTATGATGGCAAATGTGGAATTTCCTATTTCACGAGGATCACCTGAACGCACCACAAGCCAAGCTCCGCAGCGCCAGTGGAATGTAACACGTTGTTCAGTTCACCTTCACCAGAGAGGCAGGACAGCGACCAAGAAGTGCAGTTAAAGGCCCAGTGAAGTGCATGTTTTTGCACCAAAATGAAATGGCAGTTTCATTCCTTACATATCATTGTGCCTGTTCATGGCTAAAATAATTTTTAATAATTCATAATTAATGAATTAATGAATTATTAATTTTGCCGTCTGAGCCTAACGGAAGTTGCAGACGATAGTGGCTGTGACGTCACAAGATGTACCCAGTTGCGATTGTAAACATGGCGGAGACTCTGGAAAGTGATACTAGTGTGAGAGAAATGATTGATTTGGACAGCTTTTCGGACAGGATAGATGAGGAAAGTGATCAATCTGGTGCACTTTGAGGGCAACATTAAGAGATTTATGGATACAGCTCTCAACACTCATATGAAACATATATTTCAATAATCAAAAAACATTGGAATGATTTCTTAACCTATTTTATACAACTAATATTACATAGATGGAAATATTTGTTTACATAGATGACCAAACCCACTGAGATAACTTAGGCTACAGTTTACCTCCCTGAGCTGACGTTATCTCTCTCAGTCCCACAGGAGAGCACTCTCCCTCTCCTTATTGTTGAAACAGCTAATCTCCGTTAGCTCCGAGCTAGCACCAGATGCTAACAACAACCCTGTAACTCTGTCAGTCTCTCTTTCTCTCTCTCTCGAATCGACCACTGGCCTTTATTTATCATGATCAATCAAATAATCTACGAAACAATGACCCCAGCCAGGCTCACCTTCATCTTTTGGGAACAGAAACATCGCCACTTCGGCAGACTTGACATTACTACAGCCAGCGGCAATGCATCGTTTCCCCTGTGTCTTTCATCCCTCTTTCTTCACTGTCGCCTCCATTGTCAGGTTTTCTCGATTGGAAATCACTTCCAGTCGACTCCGACACACTTTCCAGGAAAATACTAGCTCAAAAACGTTGAGAAATTCGACTTTGAAAAAGAGAAAAAACGAACGGTGGTGAATGTAAACAGTGCAGCGGCGTCCATCTCGTGACGTCACGCAGTAGATCGCAAGCCACGCCCACGAAGGCGAAGGTCGACTGCAGATTTCCCCGGAAAATTCAAAACTCGTCAAATTTGTTGCTATTCCAAAAATTTTTGATATGGGTTCCAATGGACAATTTTGGTCATTACTATACGTATTAGCATAACAGATCATGCACAGGTGCACACTTCACTGGGCCTTTAAGGTAACGTTAATAACTGAACGTAGGAGTAAAAGTCCATAAGCGTATGTAAAATATTAGTGCTTTCAATGTATTAAGTAGTAGTACATTGATTGGTTAACTGTTAGCTGAATTAGCTAAGATAGCTAGCTAACTAGGAAGCACGTGTTGCTAGCTAACCTTAACCTCACTAATGGGGTATGTAAAAATTAAGCTAGCTAACGTTAACTACTCTCAGATAAATAAACTGTCTGTAAGGAACACAAAATTAGCCGACGTTAATATCATACGTTTTCTTTTGGTATTCAGTAATTGTATCTATCGATACTGACTCAGCAATCACTGTAAGTTATATTCTTGTTTAAATAGACTTCTCTGTTTCATTTATTCTACTCTGTATAATTGTTCTGTAGTTATTGTAGCTAAAACGGCGATTTCTGAGAGATTTTAAAATCTCAGATCTGCTCTAGTCCAGCAGCTGTAACTCAGGTCTCAGTGAGTCACGCCCCTCAAGTGTGCATTCCAAGAGGTTGGAAGACTCTGCTGATTGCGTGAAGTGCATAACGCCTCCCAGCCGAAAAACATTTTAAATAGCGCATTTCAAATCAGAATAACTGAGTGTGCATCCAGACTCGGTGAGGATACTATCGATACTGACTCAGCAATCACTGTAAGTTATATTCTTGTTTAAATAGACTTCTCTGTTTCATTTATTCTACTCTGTATAATTGTTCTGTAGTTATTGTAGCTAAAACGGCGATTTCTGAGAGATTTTAAAATCTCAGATCTGCTCTAGTCCAGCAGCTGTAACTCAGGTCTCAGTGAGTCACGCCCCTCAAGTGTGCATTCCAAGAGGTTGGAAGACTCTGCTGATTGCGTGAAGTGCATAACGCCTCCCAGCCGAAAAACATTTTAAATAGCGCATTTCAAATCAGAATAACTGAGTGTGCATCCAGACTCGGTGAGGATACTATCGATACTGACTCAGCAATCACTGTAAGTTATATTCTTGTTTAAATAGACTTCTCTGTTTCATTTATTCTACTCTGTATAATTGTTCTGTAGTTATTGTAGCTAAAACGGCGATTTCTGAGAGATTTTAAAATCTCAGATCTGCTCTAGTCCAGCAGCTGTAACTCAGGTCTCAGTGAGTCACGCCCCTCAAGTGTGCATTCCAAGAGGTTGGAAGACTCTGCTGATTGCGTGAAGTGCATAACGCCTCCCAGCCGAAAAACATTTTAAATAGCGCATTTCAAATCAGAATAACTGAGTGTGCATCCAGACTCGGTGAGGATACTATCGATACTGACTCAGCAATCACTGTAAGTTATATTCTTGTTTAAATAGACTTCTCTGTTTCATTTATTCTACTCTGTATAATTGTTCTGTAGTTATTGTAGCTAAAACGGCGATTTCTGAGAGATTTTAAAATCTCAGATCTGCTCTAGTCCAGCAGCTGTAACTCAGGTCTCAGTGAGTCACGCCCCTCAAGTGTGCATTCCAAGAGGTTGGAAGACTCTGCTGTCGCCCATCAGCAGAAAATAGTTAACTAATTACAGCGGCGTGCCCCCAAAGCTGTGAGAACTGAGCAATCAGGTATCCATCTTAGGTTGCGTTTTCCTGGAGCGTCAGCTTCAGCGTCAGCCAGACGAAGACTGACAAAGACATTAAGAGTCCTGTGGGAGTCACGTGGGAGGCAAAGAGGAGGCAAATCCTACTCTGATTGCGCCAAGTATCGCTGGTGTTATTTAGTTTTATTCAATTCTCTTGGGTTCTCTAGCCCCTCATGCTATAATCATGTGTATTTTCTGCATTCCTGTTCATGTGTCTTCTCGCAATTATCACTGGCCCCGTGTTTCTCCTAATCGATTTCACCGGCCTGCTCTCGTCTATCCCACATGCTCCACTGAGATCCAACATCTCGTTTCAGGGGGCCTGTGGAACTGCCAGTCAGCTGTCCCTAAGGCTGACTTCATCTCTGGCTACGCTTCCCTGCAGTCTCTGGATTTCCTTGCTCTCACGGAGACCTGGATCACTCCATCCAACACATCCACCCCAGCAGCTCTCTCCACAGCATATTCCTTCTCCCATACACCCAGACCCTCTGGCAGAGGAGGTGGCACTGGTCTCCTGCTCTCTCCCAAATGGAGCTTTTCCCTCTTCAAGCTACCTAACTTCACTCCTTCCACCTTTGAATTCCATGCCGTCACAGTAACCCATCCTATACAATTAACCATTGTTGTTCTCTACCGTCCACCAGGCGCCTTGGGGGACTTCTTGGAGGAGTTTGATAATCTCCTCTCACACATCCCTGAAACTGGCCCTCCCGCTGTACTTCTCGGAGATTTCAACCTCCAGACAGGGAAGATATCTGAACTAACATCTCTGTTAACCACCTTTGCTTTCTCACTGTCTCCATCCCCACCAACTCATAAAGCTGGCAATGTCCTTGATCTCATATTCTCAAGGAACTGCTCTACTTCTAACCTCTCTGTAAACCCGCTCCACACATCCGATCACTTCTTCATTTCATTCTCTCTACCCCTTTCCAAACATAACAACCTAATCTCTTCTAACTCTGCTCCTGTCCGCCGTAACCTCCGTTCCCTCTCCCCCTCTACCTTTGCCTCATCGGTGCTCTCAGCCCTCCCTTCCTCTGACTCATTCCAACTCCTGCCTCCAAACGCTGCTGCAAAAACTCTCCTCTCTACTCTCTCATCCTCTCTGGACTCTCTCTGTCCTCTCACATCGCGGCCGGCTCGTCAGTCCCCTCCTGCTCCCTGGCTAAATGACGCACTGCGTGCTAATAGAACCATCCTTCGGGCAGCAGAGCGGAAATGGTGGAAATCCAAACACCATGACGACCTCCTAACCTATCAGGCTCTCCTCTCCTCTTTCTCTGCTTCCATCTCTCAGGCAAAAAGCACTTTCTTTCAAGATAAGATCCAATCTTCCTATTCCAATCCCAAAAAACTATTTTCTATCTTCTCCACCCTCTTGGACCCTCCCAAAGCACCTCCCCCCTCCTCCCTTCTGTCAAGCGACTTTGTTAACCACTTTGAAAAAAAGGTTGATGATATTCGCTCTTCCTTTTCTGACTCACCTTTACTCACCGCTGGGTCACCAGACCCTCCCTTCACCCACACACTGACCTCCTTCTCCCCTCTCTCTCCAAGTGAGGTTCTTACCCTCGTTACCTCTGCCCGTCCTACCACCTGTTCTCTGGACCCTATCCCCTCAAACCTCCTTCAGACTATCGCTCCTGATATTCTACCATTTCTCACCCATTTCATCAACACTTCTCTAACTTCTGGTCACTTTCCAAACAGTCTCAAGGAGGCAAGAGTAAACCCTCTCCTTAAGAAACCCACTCTCAATCCGTCTGATGTTATTAACTACAGGCCCGTCTCTCTCCTCCCGTTCCTGTCTAAAACACTTGAACGCGCTGTCTTTAAACAACTCTCCTGTTATCTCCATCAGAACAACCTTCTGGATCCGCACCAGTCTGGTTTCAAGGCAGGTCACTCAACAGAAACTGCTCTCCTTGCTGTCTCTGATGAACTGCACACTGCTAAAGCAGCCTCCCTCTCCTCTGTCATCATCCTTCTGGACCTGTCTGCTGCATTCGACACAGTGAACCATCGGATCCTCCTTCGCACTCTCCAAGAACTTGGAGTTTCAGGCACTGCACTTTCCCTCCTCACCTCATACCTCAACGACCGCACCTACAGGGTTACTTGGAGAGGGTCCGAGTCCGACCCTTGTCAATTAACTACAGGGGTCCCTCAGGGCTCGGTTCTTGGTCCCCTCCTCTTCTCCCTGTACACAAACTCGCTCGGGTCTGTCATTAGCCCGCATGGTTTTTCATACCACTGCTACGCTGACGACACCCAACTAATTCTGTCCTTTCCCCGCTCAGAGACCCAGGTCGTCGCACGCATCTCTGCTTGCCTAGCAGACATCTCTCGTGGATGTCTGCTCATCACCTCAAGCTCAACCTTGACAAGACTGAACTGCTCTTCCTTCCGGGAAAAGATTGTCCCACTCTTGACCTAACAATCAACATCGGCACCTCTGTTGTTTCCCCGACTCAGACTGCAAGGAATCTGGGTGTGGTCCTAGATAACAAATTGTCCTTCACTGCAAACATCGCTGCTACAACCCGCTGCTGCAGATACACGCTTTACAACATCAGGAGGATACGTCCCCAGCTGACCCAGACATCAGCGCAGATTCTGGTCCAGGCTCTCGTCATCTCACGCCTAGACTACTGCAACTCCCTCCTGGCTGGTCTACCTGCATGTGCCATCCGACCTCTGCAGCTCATCCAGAATGCAGCGGCTCGTCTGGTCTTCAACCTTCCCAAATTCTCCCACACCACACCGCTCCTCCGCTCCCTTCACTGGCTTCCAGTAACTGCTAGAATCCACTTCAAGACACTGGTACTTGCGTACCATGCTGTGAATGGATCTGGCCCTTCCTACATCCAGGACATGGTTAAACCGTACACCCCAGCACGTGCACTCCGCTCTGCGTCAGCCAAACAGCTCGCTGCACCCGCACTGCGAGGGGGACCCAAGTTCCCGTCAGCAAAAACACGTGGGTTTGCTATCCTGGCTCCAAAATGGTGGAATGAGCTCCCCATTGAAATCAGGACAGCAGATAGCTTACACATCTTCCGACGCAAACTGAAAACTCATCTCTTTAGACTCCACTTCGAGCGATAGAATTACTAACAAAGCACTTATATACTAATAAAGGGCTGGCTTTCTAAATGCCAGTTGAGTAGCACTTGAAATGTTTGGCTCTATGAAACCTGATGTACTTATATGATTCTGTTTTCTTAAAGGTTGTATCTTCCTGGTCGAATGCACTTATTGTAAGTCGCTTTGGATAAAAGCGTCAGCTAAATGCAATGTAATGTAATGTAATGTAATCTGTTAAAAGCTAGCAGTTAGTTAAAAACGCAAAGGGTGGTTGTAGACTAGCTAACGTCAACCTAGCTAGTTCATAGTGAATCACAGCAATTTTACAATTTAGTGTCTGATGCCTTTTTAATGTGATTTTTTTTTTTGGGGTTGATTTTTAAAAGGACAGTGACCGTCTTTTCCTGTAAATTACAGATTGCCTCTTCATGGTGAGATGGATAGATTTGATGACACAACTGTGTCACTCTTAAAAGGTAAATCTCTTGTTAATTATTCAGACATCTAACATCTGTTTGCTGTTTTCTCTGTATCAAAGTTCTATTGATTTTTACACTCAGGTTTTGGACGAGATGGGCCAAATTCTAGAGGCAGGCAACAAGAACTTCACTGACCAGATCAAAGCCAGATGGGAAAGCATTTGCGAAAATGCATTGTTCTTTGGAGTGTGGAACAAGTCATTGAAGCCACCAATGGGTCTGGATAAATGTAAGCATAATGCAAATATAGATAACACTGATGTTTTATAGGTTGAGGTTTAATGGCTGCATGGGATGTGATTGTATTAGCTTATTTTCATTATTTTGATAGGACAGGATCTCCTTTTTGATGACTGAATTATGGCAAAATGGTAGTTATAAGGTAGTAGTGGTCACTAGAGGGGTTAAACACTACTACCTTTTGTCATGCATACAAGTGAACCTTATTGTTTTGCTTTCCCTTGTGCAACTGACAAGTGCTTTTTATATCCCCTGCAGCGAAAGTGTCGGGGATATTATAGATTCACCCCGACTGCTGCCCCCCCACTATCCAGCCAAACTTTCAGTTTGCTGATCCAATAACTGCAATCGTTTTTATTTCACTCTTTCATTTCGCTGTGCACATTCAATATGATTTTGGTGATCCCACGCTCTCTGTCCTAGCGCAACATTCAGGCCAATTTTGAAAAAAAAGTAGCAACAGTTTATGTACAATTTCCCAAGGTGACATTAAGATTCATGTCGCTTCAGGGATACGCACATACACTGTCCAGGGTTCGTAAGGGTGCTTGAAATCCTTGAAAATGCTTTAATTTTTACGAGGTGTTTTCATGACTTGAAAAGTGCTTGAATTTTCGGAATGGTGCTTGGATTTGAGATAAAGTGCTTGACATTGTAAATGCTTTACTTTTACAATAAATTGCTGTCTGACTGAATAGTTCGCCTTTTAGATTAAAAGAAAATAAAGAAGTCTGAGCGAGTTTAGTTGCTTCGCTTCTACATAAAACAGTTCCGCTCCGGCCTTCCCGCGCTATGCGCGCGACCTGCAAGTGTTTTATTTTGTGTGACCTGGGCATTCTAATGAGAGAATGACAGTATGCCAGGAGGTTGCTGTTTTAACGAGCGTTGGCTATCCGAAAAGAAATACAAGCTGTGGCTAAAACGAGGATCAACCCAACGATTCGCCTTCTGCACAGTTTGCCACAAATAATTTCAATTATTCGCGATGGGAAAGTCTGCGCTGACGAGCCATATGAAAGGTAACCCTTAGTAGAGCATTTTGGATTAGGCTAACGTTGCATGTTACGTTTGTTTAAGCTAGTAACGTTAGCGAACTCGATGTGGGATAATTGCTAATGCAGGTGACAATAATAAAAAGGAGCGTACCTATGTCAGTATGTGCGACAGTCGCCATCCTGTGGTTTTCAGAGGATGAAGCACATAAAAGCAATGTATTTCTACTGGTAGTATTTTTCGTGCCTAAACTTGCTCCATCGAAATCAGTCACATTGACCCGAAGACACATTCTGAGTTATACACTGTTGGAAAAAGGATATTCCTAGCTTTCTAACGGAGGAAACATATTTTCGTTTGTATTATTGGTCTGGGGGAAGCTCGCGAGTGTGTGTGTGTGTGTTTGTGTATTTTTGCGTTTGTGTGTATTGTGTTAGTTTCCCGGGGAAAACACTCACGAGAAACACCGGCTATTGTTATGCCTGCTTTGACGTAAAGTTACTCCGTTATCCGCTTGTAATTATGCCGTTACAAGCTTCAAAGTTGTATTTATCATCTGAATTTGCCGAAACAAGTTTAATATTCTGAAAGCCAAGACTTTGTTTATTTGAAATCAGATGAAAACAAACTAACGGACCCTGCCGTGTTATCTATGATTACTATACATACATTCATAATGTCAGCGGGAGGGAGGGGGGAGCATCGCTACGTAAAAGCATTAGTGCGAGGGAGAGCTGTCATCTTCCCTTTACAAGCTTCAAACATGTATTTATCGGGAGATTTTGGCAATAAAAGTTTCATATTCTGAAAAAAATTCCCTGGAAACCTCCAAAACTCTTACACAGAAAGAGGGTTTCTGCACACGCTTTTTTTTATATCAGCTTTGTGTTTCAATGGTTTTGTCCTAACCTTGGAGAGCCGTATGTTTACTGCCACCCTAAAAGGACCTCAAAAATGTTAAAAATGTTAATAAAGAATTTATTGAAAAGTTAGTTGGCTGATTGTTTTATATTGGCTCAGCCAGGTTATATGGGATGCCCAGTCTACTATATATGATATGGGTCACCCATTTTACAATATTAAACTTTGTTTTCTTATCTTTAATTTTTCATCCTTATTTAGAATGCTATTACGAAACACACATTTGGTTGTTTATAGCATAAAGAACATCTGATTTAATCTGAGGTAGGGAAATAATCATTTGAGTATAAGTATGTGCATATAAATATGTAATTTACAACAGCTGTACGCTGCTTGAAAAGCTTGAAAATGCACCTTGAAAATGCTTGAAAAGTGCTTGAATTTGACTTTGGAAAAAGGTGTAAGAACCCTGACTGTCGTTCACCGACAGCATAGTTTTTCCATGATTAGCTTATACTCCCTTGGGCTCTGCACAGAAATATTTTTTTGCTTTTGTGCTTACTTTTCAGTTACGCAACACTTAATGTCAAAGTCAAATTGCCTAACAAGCACAATGCATTTGATGTATCCATATTGTTTTTCAGCTGGACCAGCCATTGCTTTGATGAAGGCACTTCCCTCAACATTTCCTTCCCCAACTGCCCCACCCAAAAAGCTTGGGTCAGCAAGTGAGGCACTGTTCCATGTTCTTGAGGTGAGTCTGAGTCAGTATCAGTTAAACTGAAATACAACTTGATATGCCCTGAGGTTTAATTTTGTTCTACTTTTTGTCTCTACTTTGTTGCTCTCAGCCATCTGAGGACCCCAATACGTTTCTCCAGAAACGGCCCATCACCAGTCCAGTCATCCTAGACTCTACTAACCTCCTCCTGGCTGTTGGCAAAATACCACTGATGACCCTACCTAAGGAAATGATCCACGAGACTCCACTCATCCTGATGGGGTGTTTTTACACCTTCCACCTCACCTACCCCAAATGTGTTGCTACTCTCTTATCCATCATCTAGACTGAGGTACTGAAGGACAGTATTCACGAGCGTGACTTTACTCATTCGTACAAAAAAGCAATAGCTGAATGGGGAGAATTCACAAAAAAGTAGAGAACTTGAATTATTTTCCCAATCTTTTTCAGTTCTATGAGGATGTATACATTTTGAAGAGCTTTGTTCATTTGAAAAATGATCCTGTTTGTTATGGACTGACTTAATAAAAACGTGTTTTTTGAAAGAATTGTCATGTTTACTTACTTTAAGAGCATGTTTTCTAATTTAGCTCCCTAAAAACAAGAATTTCATTACATGTTATCGCATTTATCCAAAGCAACTTACATACTCAATACTGTGGGCAATCCCCAAAGGAGCAATTTGGGGTGAAGTGTCTCAGGGACACAACGACATGCTGACCGCAGTGGTGTTTGAACCTGTGACCCCCTTATCCTAACACCAACGCACTACCCACTGCGCCACACGCCTCCCTAAATTCATAAATCTCATTTTAAGTAATTTGATGCTAAAAAGTACCCTAGTTTTGAGTGATAATAGGCTTCTTTTGCATTAAATAGGCTTAACTAGATTGCTTGAAATTAGTCTTTTTAATCTTATTTCAAGATGTTATGGGCTATAATGACAGTCGGACAGCCTGACTTGTTTTAAGACATCTTATCAAGTGAAGTTTGCTTACTGCACTGGCAGCCAAATGTGCTTGTTTTAAGTGCAAGCATGCTTATATCTAGAACGTTTGGCCTTAAATTTGACAGGGCGTTTTTGCAGTGAGATTGGTGGCCATTGAGAGCTTGTTTCTGTAGTTTTACAAAAACTTTACAGATTTTATATATTTGGCACTGGTTTTAAATATGCAAAGGCCTCTAACTTCGATGTGATGGCAGCATTTATTTGCTGTGTCCCCATTTCCCATGGTAATATGGCTAATGTGTTTATTTATTATTTGTGGGGCAATTTAAATTTGTGTTATTTATCTTTTTTTTCAAGATTTAAATGAAGCTCAGCACAAGTTCTTTCAGGAAGACTGGGTGTATATACATTCACTCCGCAGTTGCATATAATCAGCTCATCACAGGTGTTCTCTTTAACCTATTACATTTCACCTCATTCTCCAGCAGCCAATCAACGAGCTGCAGCCAAACTATAAAATTGTTCTCCCCTCTCCTGCAGTCAGCTGTGATTTCAGGTGTTCATGCACCTTATCATATGGCATGTGTCAATAAATGTTCAAACTAAATGAATTCTCTCCTGATTGAAACATCATATGTTGAAATAAACAACTGCAGTTCAAAATAAAAAGTGAATTGGTTTTTGTCAATTAATTTCTTTCTTTAAAAAGGCAAAAACATGAAAAAGCTAAGAAAAAAACTATTGAATACAATATATTTGGAGCAACTTAATTTATAAATGGTTGTCAACTTAAAAGCGTGTGTTCACAATGATGGTAATTAAGTACATACAACTTAAAATTCCTTTTAAATCATACGGTAAAACAAGTTGGAACAACTTAATTCTTGGAGTAATCAACTTAAAAACTTGTATCCCGAATGACGGTAATTAAGTACATACAACTTAAAATACCTTTTAAATCATGTGGTAAAACTAGTTGGAACAACTTAATATTTTGAGTAATCAACTTCAAAACTTGTGTTTATGCTACCAATTATTAAGTAAGTGGTAATTAAAAACACCTCTGAGAGGAAAATCCTTCTCCCCTAACTCAAATAACTTTGTTGCTTTAAGACAATTTCATTAGAAGTTGTCTTAACTCAATAAACATCGATGCAAACTGTTGCGTTGATTTTCTTTGTTGAGCCAAGGCATTTCTTTTTAGAGTGTAGAAGCCACATTTCGCTGGGTGCAGTGTTCTTTATCTACTGCCCTTAACTCAGCTCTCATCCACCTGAGTCAGCACATCCGGAAGTCCATACTATTAATGGGATTTATGATTCATCATTTTATCGATCAGTACACTGTTCATTGAAAAGCATGGCTGCACCCCTCCCCACAACACAGGCATTTAAAATGTCTTCAGTTCCCACTTAGTTTTTTAAAAAGACAGGAAAATTCAAAAGTTTATAATTCCTTTGGACAGGAACTAGGTCTCTCAGAGGGCAGATATCAATCAGGATTGGCCAATTCACATCCTCTCTTTCTCTTTGTGCAGTGGCTTGGATTCCAACAGTGAATAAGACATGCAGGTAGCAGGATTCTAATTTCTGGCTGAAAAGACAAGAGGTTCATTCAAATCAGGCCGTGCAAAGCGGGTTGTTGCAATGTTGGTGAAATTGATGTCCCAGAACAGTGTTTGTGTCTGACACAACACCAACGAGCTGCCTCTTTGGAGATTCATCATCTAGAGCAGGGGTGGGGAACCTCCGGCCTCCGGTCCGTATACGGTCCGTGAGACCATTTGATACGGCCCTCGAGGTAATTTATAAACATACGCAAAAAGAAATCGACACATGCTGCAGTTTTTGCGTAGCTTTGTCTTTAGTTGTAAGCCCAGTGGCGATCTGTTCATCTGACATGTGATCATACAGTCAATAAGGCCATCGAGACTTCCGGTTATGGCGCTGAGCTGAGAGGCTAACACTCCCCAGCACGGTTGCCATTCCTACTAAAATCCTATTCTAATTAATCGGAACCCACCTAAAACTGCATGGTATTTGCTTCTAAACCCCCACAACATCCATTATGCCACAGAAACCGTCAAAAAAAACAAAAAAGGCGGAAAACTCAACAGAAGACGGAGCAAGTGAGGATGCCATGGCCACGCTACAAGGCGACAACTCAGCTAGCAAGGAGTGCAAGGGTAGCTCAGAAGCTAACGCTACCACTGACAACACCGACAATGCTATCCTACAAGCAATAAATGGCCTGAAGACAGAGTTTTCGTCTAAACTGGATGGGCTACTTGCAGCAGTCAACAGCGTTAAAAGTGAGCTGACCAGTTGTCAGAAGAGAATATCTGAGACGGAGGAGCGAATATCAAACGCCGAAGATGACGTCGTCTCCCTGCAGAGGAGAGCCGTGAGCCTAGAAGAACAAGTTGCCAAGCTTACCTCGAAACTGGACCGCTCTGAGAACAGGAGCAGAATATCCAATTTACGATTGGTGAATTTACCTGAAGCGGCAGAACGGAAGGATATTTGCGCATTCCTGGAATCCTGGCTCCCTGAAGCCTTGAGATTAGCGCCGCCAGCCTCTCCTATTGTTATCGAGCGAGCCCATCGGCTCTCTGGCCCTAAACTTGCTGGTGGCCCGCCTAGACCACTGATCATGAAGTTCCTTAATTACAAGGATAAAGTCCTCGTTCAGAATGCTGCAAGACAAATGGGTAAAATATTCTACAAAGATCGCCAAGTGATGCTGTTCCCGGATGTCTCTGCAGAGCTGCATAAACAACAGAGGAGATTCGATGGAGTTAAACGGAGGCTGCAGGAGATGGACGTTCAATATGGAATAGTTTTCCCGGCACGACTGAGGGTCACATACGGCGGCCGGTTTTACTTTTTTGACAACCCCTCGGACACGGAGAACTTCATCAAGGACATACAGAAGAAATAAGGCGCCGTGAACACTAACTGAACATGATTTACGGACGTAAATCAAAATATGTTAAAAGGAGAAGCGTTTGACTAATACCTCGGAAGCGGTCGGGCGAAAACAGGCGGACAGCCGGCAATGAGACATACACAGGTGGGAGATGACGGGGCGGCTTGCCCCTAACTTACCTATATTCTTTCCTGATAAATAGTTGTTTTGGCTGTTTTGTCTAAACCGAGTTTGAAATTAACCACGTGAACACCGCTTATATATATATATATATATATATGAATTTCGGAGCGGATGCCCCAATAATAATTTACGTTTTTACGATTGCCAGTTTACAAGGCAACATAGGCAAGCTCTCAATTTGTTCAATGTTTCTCTCTCTTTGCTTTGGGAGTCAAGTTGGCAGCGAAAGGCGATGCCCCCTAGAATGGAGGCTCAATTTGTTTATTTTTTGATTGGTAAATTATACAACACTTCCATTGGTTGGAATATAATTCTTATTTGAATTCAAGCTATTCACCTTAATGTTCAAAGTTTACAATATTTGTTCTTGCAAAAGTTAGGGTAATGTTGCTGTTATCGTGAACGAATGGCACTTTTGGAGTTTGGGAAAGAGATGGGAGGGGGGATGTATTTGTGTGGGTTCTGAAAGTGTTAACTTAAGGGGAATCTGTAACACGTTGCAGGGGGAGGGTAAAAGAGGGGACAAAGGACAGCCCACTACAGTGTGCAGGTCTGGTGGTAGGTTGGCCATGTCGGAGGTGGTAAGAGGGAGGGGAGATTTTTCTGTAGATCTCAGGGGGAAATGTATGTTAGACGGTTGGGGTTTTATGTGTACTTATGTGTTCGAATATATGTCTTTTTACACATACTTTTTTAGGGCAGCATCGTTTATCCACTCACTATTACAGTCACTGAACAACCTATATAACACAATATATGTCTAAATATATGAAGGTTAAGGTTACATCTTGGAATTGCAGGGGCTTGGGTGAATTAACTAAAGTGAAGCAGGTACTTAGTAGACTAAAACAAAAACACTCACACATAGTTTTCCTGCAGGAATCTCATATGATGCAGTGTGATTTGTCTAAAGTAAAAAAAAGATGGCAAGGCCAAGTGTTTTCAGCCTCCTATAGTTCACATGCCAAAGGAGTTTTAACCCTAATTCACAAGTCAATCCCATTTCAAGTAGTCAATTCAATAATTGATCCCAAGGGCAGGTACATTATACTTCAGGGCATATTACTATACGAGAAACTTAATTTAGTGAATGTTTAAGGCCCCAACGAAGATGACCCCGCATTTTTTGATAATTTATTCTTGACCTTATCAACGCTCCCAGGTAATTTCATTGTAGGAGGCGATTTGAATGTGGCCCTGAACCCACAAATAGACAAATCTACTGGATCGGACACGTCCCATATTAGAGCTAGAACATCTATATAAAATTATATGAAGGATTTGAGCTTATCAGAAATCTGGCGGGATCTGAACCCAAACAATATAGAATATTCTTGTCACTCTAGCACACATAAAACCTATTCACGGATAGATTACTTTCTAATATCAACACAGATAAGATATAACATTAAAGACTGCAACTATGATGCCATAGTGTTATCTGATCATGCCCCGATATCTTTTACATATGTAGATTCTAAACTGGTTAATAGCCCTCCGAGATGGCGTTTTCATATAAACTGGCTACAGGACCCGGCTTTTATAGACTTTATTGGGAAACAAATAGATATGTTTTTTTAAATGAACACAAGTCAGACCTCGGCTTTTATCAGATGGAAAGCTTTTAAAGCCTTCTTGAGAGGACAGATTATAAGTTTTACGTCTCCTAAATTAAAACGCATCCGTCAAAAACTCGAAGAGCTGGATTATAAAATTAAAGTGCTAGAGAAAGACAAGTTTATGGATAGCTCAGAAAACCTACATCAGGAACTATTACTTCTGAAGGCTGAATACAATAAAATATCTGCTGAGAGGGCTGCGAATAGCTTGTTGAAGCTTAAACATAAATGTTATGATCAGGGAGAAAAACCAGGTAGACCTCTGGTCTGGAGAATTAAACAGCTACAATCAGAAAGATATATTAATGCAATCGAAAATTCTAAGGGAGATGTGACTGTGGATCCTGAAGAAATAAATGTAACCTTTAGACAATTCTATGAAACGTTATACTCCTCAGAATATCCGCCTAATTCGGATGCTCACACTTCATTTTTGGATAATTTAAAATTCCCAAGTGTCTCAAATGAAGAAAAAATCAACCTGGATTCTAATTTGTCAACAGAGGAAATTATAGAAGCAATTGATGCCATGCATTCTGGCAAAGCAGCTGATCCTGATGGATTACCAATCGATATTTATAAGAAATTCAAGAGGAAACTTTTAACTCCAATTATAGAAATGCTTCAGGAATCCTATAAAAACGGGTCACTCCCTCCCTCATTGAGAGGTGCCATGATCATTTTCATTTTAAAACCAAACAAACCAGCCCATAAATGCCAATCTTTCCGTCCAATCTCACTTCTAAATTCGGACATTAAAATTCTCTGCAAAGTATTAGCACGTAGATTGGAGTCTGTTCTCCCTGTCATTATAGATATGGATAAAATGGATTTGTTAAAGGGAGACAAGGCTTTCATAACGTACGGAGAGTGTTAAATATACTTCACGAGAGGAAAGACGCGCCAGACACTGCTCTGCTATCAATCGATGCCGAAAAGGCGTTTGATAGAATAGAATGGCCTTTTCCATTTGCAACACTAGACCGTTTTGGATTTGGGACTGCTTTCTGCAATTGGGTAAGGTTAATGTACACTCAACCCACAGCTGAAATTCTGACTAACGATGTTATTTCTCAACCATTCAATATTAATAGGGGTGTCAGACAGGGGTGCCCTTTGTCACCCCTCCTATTTACTAGACCCTCCAGAAAAACGCGATTCTGCGATCGCAGAATTTACCGCATAATCAGCAAAATGGCGCAGATTTTTAAAAAGCCGCATATTTATCAAAAGGCCGCATAATCCCCGCATTTTTCCACACAAAGTTGAGAAGAAAAAAAAGTTAACTCGTCTTGACGTGACGTCATCAGCTCGCGCATCAAAGAATGTAAACAACACTGTATAGAGCTCATTTACCAACGAACATTTCTACTAAAGACCGGGCAAAAAGTGGGGGGAAACTATTCTGCACCCCGTGCAACTGTGTGTTGCAGCATAAGAGAAAATCGACGGTGGCGACCCACTTTGATTCATTCAAACATTCGAAAATGCTTTCTGCTGCTGCGGACAAGAAAGCCATTCAACTCCCGTTCACCGAGGGATCAACCTCCAAAACCCTTTCGAGGGCTACAAGAAACGAAGTGAGTAGCCTACAAGATTGAAGCTGGTCAGATAACGAACGAGTAAATGAAAACAGAATGAGGCGGAGAAGTGTGTGTGTGTGTGTGAGGTTAAAATAGCCCAATTGCTTTTACAATAAATAAACATTGAATGTGTTTAATTGAATAGTAAAGGGGTTTAACGTTAGTGGCAGGTTGTGTGTGAGAGAGAATTAATAAGACAGCCCAATATTTAAAAAAAATCTATAATTTTTTCCCGCATATTTAGCATATTTCGCAACTTTCCGCATATTTCGCAACTTCCCGCAATTTCACCGCATAAAATCACATAAAACCCCGCATGTTTAATCGCATAATCAAGGATTTTAGCCCGCATAATCAAGGATTTTTGCCCGCGTTTTTCTGGAGGGTCTAATTCACACTCGCCATAGAGCCCTTCGCCATAGCAGTCAGGACACACAAGAATATTTCAGGTGTCAGGTTGGGACAGCTAGAACATCGCATAGCTCTTTTCGCGGACGACGTCATTTTGTTCCTCACGGATTTAGCTAAATCAATTCCAGCTTTAGTAAATGTAATTAAGACGTTTGGATTATTTGCGGGTTATAAGATGAATAATGCAAAATCCTCCATAATGTTATTGAATGGAAAAGAAAGATGCAATCCTATGGACCATGTGTCCTCATTCAACTCAACAGACTCTTTTACCTACCTAGGTATACATACAGGACTGTCTCAGAAAATTAGAATATTGTGATAAAGTTCTTTATTTTCTGTAATGCAATTAAAAAAACAAAAATGTCATACATTCTGGATTCATTACAAATCAACTGAAATATTGCAAGCCTTTTATTATTTTAATATTGCTGATTATGGCATACAGCTTAAGAAAACTCAAATATCCTATCTCTAAATATTAGAATATCATGAAAAAGTATACTAGTAGGGTGTTCAACGAATCACTTGAATCGTCTAATTAACTCGAAACACCTGCAAGGGTTTCCTGAGCCTTGAAAAACACTCAGCTTGGTTCAGTAAACTAAATCACAAGTATGGGGAAGACTGCTGATCTGACTGCTGTCCAGAGGACCGTCATTGACACCCTCCATCAGGAGGGTAAGACACAAAAAGAAATTTCTCAAAGAGCAAGCTGTTCACAGAGTGCAGTTTCAAAGCACATCCACAAAAAGTCTGTTGGAAGGGGGAAATGTGGCAGGAAACGCTGCACAACCAAGAGAGATGACCGCAGCCTTAACAGCATTGTGAAGAAGAGTCGCTTCCAGAATTTGGGGGAGCTTCAAAGACAGTGGACTGAAGCTGGAGTCCAGGTATCAAAAGTCACTGTTCACAGACGTGTCCGGGAAATGGGCTACAATAGCCGTATTCCCATGGTCAAGCCACTTCTGAACTCAAGACAACGGAAGAGGCGTCTGACTTGGGCTAAGGAAAAGAAGCACTGGACAGTTGCACAGTGGTCCAAAGTCCTCTTTTCAGACGAAAGCAAGTTTTGTATTTCATTTGGAAGTCAAGGCGCCAGAGTCTGGAGAAAGGCTGGAGAGGAGCAAAATCCAAGTTGCTTGAAATCCAGTGTGAAGTTCCCACAGTCAGCGATGGTTTGGGGAGCCATGTCAGCTGCTGGTGTTGGTCCACTGTGTTTCATCAAGCCCAGAGTAAATGCAGCTGTGTACCAAGAGATTTTAGAGCACTACATGCTTCCGTCTGCTGAAAAGCTCTATGGAGATGAGGAATTCATTTTCCAGCATGATCTGGCACCTGCCCACAGTGCCAAAACCACCATTAACTGGTGTACTGACCATGGCATTACTGTCCTCGATTGGCCTGCAAATTCCCCTGACCTGAACCCCATAGAGAATATGTGGGGTATTGTGAAGAAGAAGCTGAAAGACACCAGACCCAACAATGCTAATGAGCTAAAGGCCGCTATTGAAGCATCCTGGGCATCCATAACACCTCAGCAATGCCACAGGCTGATTGCCTCCATGCCACGCCGCATTGATGCAGTAATCCGTGCAAAAGGATTCCCAACCAAGTACTGAGTGCATTAATGGACATTTTCAAATGTTTGATTGTGTTTTGCTGTTATAAATCTTTTTTTTTTTACTTGGTCTGAGGAACTATTCTAATTTTTTGAGATAGGATTTTTGAGTTTTCTTAAGCTGTATGCCATAATCAGCAATATTAAAATAATAAAAGGCTTGCAATATTTCAGTTGATTTGTAATGAATCCAGAATGTATGACATTTTTTTTTTTTTTTTAATTGCATTACAGAAAATAAAGAACTTTATCACAATATTCTAATTTTCTGAGACAGTCCTGTATATGCCTGATGTGGGAAAAATTGTAAAAATCAATTATTATCCTGCTCTTGAATCAATTTATAAATCACTGGAAAGATGGTCTAATATGCCAATTTCTTTAATAGGGTGAATAAATATACTGAAGATGAATATCCTTCCAAAACTATTGTACCTGTTTCAAAACATACCTTTACCCTTGCCACTATTGCATTTCACTAAATTGAGGAAAACTTGTTCGAATTTCATTTGGAATAATAGAAGACACAGGCTACGTTTGACGTTATTATACTTACCGTATGACAGAGGAGGACTCAAACTTCCTAACTTCCAGTGGTATTACTGGGCTGCCCAATTACGCAGCATAATGTATTACTTCTCCCCCGACCCAGTCCCAGCGTGGGTAGACATTGAAGCCTTTTCACTTACCCCTAAATTGCCACTTAACTCATACATGTATTCTTTCTGCCAATGTTAAAAAGCTCAGGGAACAAACATCTAACCCATTTGTATTGAATATGATCAATGTTTGGTATAAAATTCAAGATGTGCTAGGGGAAAAATCATCAATGTCCCGTTTTAGCCCAATCTGGAGAAATGACCAATTCAAACCAGGAAGAATGGACCAAGGTTTCCATCATTGGGCAACGAAAGGTCTAACAAAAATAGGAGATATGTTTCAAGATGAAACGTTGATGTCATTTGAACAGTTGCATACTAAATTTGGCCTTTCAAATAACTATTTTTATAAATACTTACAGGTACGAAGCTTTATAACTGCATCCCGCAACCAGTTATTAACTCCCCCACCACTTTCTGAACTGGAACGAGTGATCTCTGATAATTGTCATGGGAAAAGGCTTATTTCAGTGCTATATAACTTGTTGGTTTTTAACTCCACTGATTCCTCTACCGACCGGCTTAACGCCTGGAAGGAAGATATACAGGAGGATATTTCCTTGGATGACTGGGGTGTGATATGTACTGAGGCACATAGACAAACTGCGAATACAAGATTAAGATTACTACAACACAACTGGCTGATGCGCACGTACATAACACCTGTGAGATTACATCAGTTTAATAATAACATTCCAGATATATGTACTAAGTGTGAACAGTCTAAAGGGACACTATTTCACTGCATGTGGGAGTGCAAAGAGATTGCAACTTTCTGGTGCGAGATCTCACAAATAATTCACAAAATTCTAGATGTTAAGATACCACTTGATCCTAAATTATTTATTTAGGGACTTTACCCCTCCACCCCAGTCATAACAAAGAATAAAAAGAATCTCATAAACATGTGTTTACTCCAAGCAAAACGCTCGATTGCCTTGTCATGGAAGAACACTCAGAGGCCACATGTGGGCCAATGGCTGAGGGAAATGAGTAATTGCTGTTCTATGGAGAAGATAACATATATTCTGAAAAGGAAAAATGAAATCTACGATAGGGTTTGGGGCCCGTTTACTCAACTGTTGGGCGATGTTAATGTGTCAAACATGCTAAGGAATAATAATGGAAATCCATGAGAGCGATCTGGTTGAATGGAAAAGTAAAGTACTTCTTAAACTGATGTGACTGTGTACACTTCTTAGGATAATGTTGCTACTGCCCAATTTTATTTTATTGTAAAATGTCATTTTATTTAATGTCTCTTATTTTTATTATATATTTTATATTTCAATTTAATTTAATTTTTGTAATGATGTCCTGTCTTGTCTTTGTTTTTCATATCATTTGTTTTATTTTTAATGTTTTGTTGTCGTAAGTATTTGTAAGAATGAAAATTAATAAACATATTGTTTAAAAATAAATAAATAAGGCCATCGAAAATACTATGCTACATTACAGTACTACTACTTATGGGTCTTTGTGTGTCACTCAAGCTCGGCTCTGTGTGTGTGGCACAAGCGTATTTTGTGTGTGTGAGCGAGCGAGAGAGAGAGAGAGCGGTACCGTACCGGGGATTGTTGTTATTAGCATCTGGTTAGCTAGCTACAGTATGCTAAAGTATATAAGAAGCTTTTTCTACAACCAGGTGGAAGAGAGCTCTCTCCCGACAGACTGAGAGGCTGATAACCTCAGCTCAGGGAGGTAAAGGCCCACCTTTATATGATCATTATAGTTATAAAACAATAAGAGAATAAATGAAAAACAGGTATGAAATACTATATGACAGTAAAACAAGAATACAGTTTGAAAGGGGAGTGATTTGTAAAATATCCATAAAGAAAAAGAAAATCTGTTTACAGTTCTGTTTCATATGGGTGTTGAGAGATGTATCCATAGATCTCCTAATTTCGCTCTCAAAGTGCACCAGATTGATGCTTTTAACTTCAACATTTAAAAAGAAAATCTTCCCGGGGGAACATGCCCCCGGACCCCCCTAGAGGAGGGTTAGGCCCACCTCCCACTTAAATCATGTTCACATGGATAGGATACTAAATACATTTGCACACATCTTGTGTCCATATCTTTCTGTTTTGTTGGTCATGCCACAACGGTGCACGTGCATGCATGCGCGATTCATAGTGAGTGTCTGTATTTTGGTCCTTTACACACTCTCTCCAAAGCTTAACATAAAAACATTGAAAATAAAACAGAAAGATATCTGGATTAAGATGTTGTGTCAGAGAAGTGGACAGAAAGCTGCGACAAAGCAGAGCTCAATGCAGGAGAGAACCCCTGCACATGGAGAGGGTAAAGGTAAGAAGTGAAATCATAGAGGAAGTACGTAGGAGGGCTGGAGAGGCCAGCAACAAGAGGGGTATAAATACATGTGCTATCAGTTGCTGGGGAAATGGGTTAATGGTGACAGGCCGGCCTCCTTTCAAGCTAATGTAACACTGTCTTCTGCCTACGTCAATCGGTGTGTCTCTCCATCTCTCCCTCTGTAAATATTAGCATCACACCCAAACACAAAGCACCAGGAGGCTGTGGTGGAAGGACCAAAATATCCTACTCAGGTCTCAGTAAGGTGACCTAGAAAATAACAAGCTTCACGACAATCCAACAACGTGGCCGGAACTGGTCTTTAAAAATAAATATAAGAAGACCACATCATTTTCATTTCATTTCATTTATTTAACCGGGTAGGTCCCATTGAAATAATGTATCTCTTTTTCAAGGGAGACCTGCAGCAAGTAGGTTACACATGAAACATAAAACAATAAAGGACATCATACATCATGTTTACAGGGCGGGCTATGTTTGCATACCTATCGACATTTACAAGTACCAACACTATCAAAGAGCATTTCACCTATCCGAGGTGTCGGATAATAATTGTTCAATAATTGTTGAAGACTATTCCAAGTAGGGCTGGGCGATATGGTCTCTAAATGATATCGCAATATTTACTGACTATATTGCGATATACGATATATATCGCGATATTCTGAAATGTCTTCTAAAAAAAAAAAAATGTGTTTATGTTTGCATTAAAAAAATCGACTAATAATGAAGAAAATTAACACATTTGTTGCAATAGTAATTTATGCACTAACTACATTACTACTTGTACTACAACATTTGAATCATCAGTTCTTCCTCATTTTCTTCAATTGTTCATATTTGGTTTATTAAAATAATGATATTGTGGTCATTGTTCAAAAATGTCTGCTATTATTATGAGTAGTATTATTATTATTAGTATAATGCGCTTTCTGTCTTCCTGTCATTATCAGGAATTAGACATGTAATGGCTATGTATTAGATTAGATTAGAACCTTCATTCTCCTAAACTGCTGGGACATTTCCCTATAGCCAATACCTTTTATATTTTCTACTCTTCACTTACTTGTCAGCATAGGTCGGCATTGATGTACAGAGCCGACAGAAGACCTTGTTTATATTGGCATCATATTGAGAGGTGCAGTGACGCGTCCTAAAACCAGGAAGTAAGCTGCTGGTTCCCTCGACAAAAAAAGCAATGGGATTTCTCCATAGGGTTTTGGAAAATAGCTGGAAATAAGGTCTGTGGAAAACAAACCTGTTTGATAAATGCACGTTTTGTTCAGCCGGATAATATCCACATGTCTACCCTACTTTTATAATTTTCTAATCATAAATCTAATCGATAGATTATAAAAGGGTTTTAGGACGCGTCACTGCACCAGTAGAAAACAACTCCATCGATCAAGCTGGCTGAAACGTTCTCTCCCTCTTTTTCTCATGCTACCTGTCACTCTCCTTTAACTCCTCCGGTGACTTTCTTTTATTTGAAGATAGTTTTTTGCCCGGCGCTCACGGGCAAACGGGAGCCTGCTCGTGCTGGCTCCGCAGCAAACAGCTGTTTGCGAGCAGGCTCCCGTTTGCCTTTCAACCAACAACGACAACCGCCTCACGAAACGCTATGTTGTAGCATTAATAAACGAAACAATTTAACAACATTGCTTGTCACAGTACCTATACCACTGGATGATCTTTTTTTTTTAACCACTATTTTTAGTGGCCCGAGCGGGCAAGTGGAAAGTACGTTATGCTGGCCCGGGGTGTCTAAATAGTGCTTCCGAGCCAGCGGGCCATTTATAATGTCGAGCCCTGCTCTCTGTCGCTGTGCATGTGTGTAATGTTTGTGTGCAAGTTAGACGGGGCCTGCGTGTGCGCCTGCGTGTGTGACTGTGTTTATGAGGGAGAAAGGAAAGCTCATTTTGGCCGCGGCGGGAAATTGATTTGACAACATAATACTCGATGTTCACGATGTGGTCATTTACGACATCGCATGGAGTGCAATCCACGATGTATCGTGTAAACTCGATATATCGCCCAGCCCTAGTTCCAAGCAAGAGGAGCTGCGCACATAAAAGCTTTCGTACCTAAGACAGTCCTTGCACTTGGCACATGTAACAAGACCACATCATATGATCTCAGGCAATAGTGTGATCAGAGAGCAGATATACATTGGTAGTTTACCCAACATGGCTTTATATATGAACATGTACCAATGACTCAGCCTCCGAACAGTAAGTGAAGGCAGACCTGCCCTGGCATACAGGGTACAGTGATGAGTAAGTACTTTACAGTTAGTAACAAATCTCAGAGCACTGTGATAGGCGGCATCTAACTTGATCAGGTGATGGGCAGGTGCATTCATATAGATCAGATCCCCATAGTCCAGCACAGGTAAAAAGGTCACAGTGACTAGCCTTTTCCTGGCCTCAAGCGAGAAACCGGACTTGTTTCTGAAAAAGAAACCTAGCCTAACCCTCAGCTTTTATGCAGATTATTGACCTGAAGTTTAAAAGTGAGACAATCATCAAGCCAGATACCTAGGTATTTATAGCAGGTAACCACTTCAAGTATTTTTCCTTGCGCAGTAACAATATGCAAAGCTGTCCGTGTCAGAAGAGAGCTCATCAAAATGAACACGTTGGGACCTTTCAGAGAGGTAGTTCACAAACTACTGCATGGCTGGATATGCCAATACTGAGTAGCCTCTGCTTCAAGATGCGATGATCGACGGTATCGAACGCTTTGGAAAAATCAATAAACAGAGCTGCACCACTCTGCTTTTTATCTAAGATACTTGTAATATCATTCACCACTTTCATTGTCGCAGTGATGGTGCTATGTTGCTTTCTGAAGCCTGACTGATGTTTACATAGGATGTCATTTTTACATAAAAGCTCCTTTACTTGTTCACTCACTAGGCTTTCAAGAACCTTAGCCAGAACTGACAATTTAGAGATGGGCCTATAATTATTTAATAAAGTGGCCTCCCCTCCTTTTAGTAAAGGCAGGACATAAGCCGACTTCCATACTTTTGGAATTGTCTTTGTGCTCAGGGAGAGGTTAAAAAGAGTAGTAAGAGGTGGTGCAATAAAATCTGCAGCTATCCTTAAAAAGAAAGGTTCTACGTTGTCCGGACCAGCCGGTTTCTTAGGATCTAACTTGGTTAAGCCTTCATGAACAGCTTCAATAGTAAAAGGAGAAAAACTGAAGGGGTTTTCCAAAACAAGTTTTTCAGAGTCACGGACTGTGGTGTTCACAGTAGCAGAGTTAGTAACGCAGCGTCCACACGGCAGCGTGCGTTGAAGCTTGCAGGCGGGCGTGTCTGAAACTCGACCAACAACCAATCACATGAATCTCCCGCCCCGGACACAAGGGCATGTGGTTTGATTGGCTAGAGCTTGTAATGGTATATGATTTGATTGGCTGACGCTTCCGTCAAAGCTTCAAAAGTTGAACATTGCTCAACTTTTGAAGCGAGCGACGCGTAGCGACGCTCCTACAATGAAGTTCGGCGAAGCGGGACGTCACCCTATTCAAAGTGAATGGGCAGAAGCGTTGAAGCTTCAACGCACGCCGCCGTGTGGACGGGCCGTAACAGTATCAAACAGAGAGCCACAGGACACAAAATGCCTATTAAAACAATTTTAACATAGAAGCCCTGTCCGATATAGTGCCAGATGGCGTGCTAAGGCAAGGAGGTAGCTCATTACGGATTTCACCGGTGGATATTGATTTAATGGTTTTCCAGAATTTTCTAGGATTATTCAGGTTCTTTGTGGTAACTGAAAGATAATACTTAGACTTAGCACTTTTGATTTGTGATGTGAAGCTATTTCTTAGCTGCCTAAAACGAAGCCATTCTACCTCTGAGCCTGATTGCCTAGCCTTTGCCCAGGCCTTGTTTCTGTCATGTAGGAGACTAGACAATTCCGCAGAAAACCAAGGATTGTCTCGTCCCTTTACTCTAAATTTACGCAGGGGTGCATGTCTATCAATAATTTCCAAAAAACCAAGATAAAAATAAGACCATGCAGTTTCAACATCTTCACACAGATCAATCTTTCCCCAATCAAAACCAAACAGATCATGTACAAAACCCTGCTCCACAAAATGTTTTGTGTCTCTCTTTATAATAATGCGAGGTTTACCCTTTTGGACCTTAGTGTCCCTAATTGTGGCTACAACACAGTGGTCACTCACATCATTTGCAAATTCTCCCACAGATGAGTATTTAACATTAGTTCAAATGAGATTAATTAAGGAGGATTTACTAGGGACTTAATATTAGGGCTCACATGATTTATAGCCACAATGTGAAACACTTTATAATGTCAGCCGCCCCCCCAACATTTTTGCACCGAAATGTCTAGAGCCACAATTGTATTCAGTAAAAGTGAAAGTGAAGGCTCAACCAGATGGTGTGTGCTGTTAATCATCTGCCATCTGAGACTCAGTAGGTGGACAACACAACAACAGCAAGAGGTGCATGGTTAAAAATCAGATGGCTGGCAAACAAACCAGAGGCTTTAAGTGCCCGCTCTGTATGGCGCTTCAAGTAGTGCATTTGGTGGGGGCATGGCTGCGTGAGCGTTGCCACAACAGGCCCTGATTATACTCACACACAGTTAAGCTAGCCTAGCACAGTCCCCTCAGTGTTTTGACATTGACTGTGTTTGTATGGCTGTTATCAGCGAGGGCTGTGCTGACATCACAATGAAAGAGTCCAGAGCAGCTCAATGTTTCTCTTTCCATCTCTTTATCTCAGTCAGTCAGTTAAGACGTTTAAGGCGAGACACCTCAGGTGAATAGGGTCATTTTTTTAACTTAAAGGTATCAGCTAGAAATGTCTCCAGTTAATTACTTACAATAAGGCAATTGTTTTTTTGTATTACAAGTTTTCTGAAATAGCATGTTTAAATATGCAAATTAGCCATTATCTCATTAAATATGTGCATATTTTAACACATTGCAGGAATCGAAATCTGAACTTTGGATAAAGCCAGGTTAAAAATTCTCGTTTCATTTTGTAATCATATTAGTATCTAAGGCTTTTACAGAAGGGATATTGGATATCTCTTTTTTTCACTCCATAAATCAGAAAATACTGTCAACAGCCCTAAAATATCAATTTTCGCCATGTTTTTAGGTATACAATATTGTATAATTCAGGCTATGAATAATATATGAACAAACCCTTCAGTAAAAGCCTTCATAATATTGATAGGAATATAACTGGAAGGTTTGGTGTATCTACGTGCTACTGAAGTTGACATTTCGAACTCAAGAGTAGGAGAAAAAACTCATTTGGAGAAAACAACCTTTAAAGATTGCAGTGAGGCGCTAGCTGATCCCTCCTGTTCTTTGGATGACAGCTTGCGCATCGACGCACTCCGTGAAGGTATTTCATGTTCGGGGTAATTTCTTTTTTGTATAACCTTGCTTCGTGCAAGTGACAATTGTTGTCGTCTTCTCTGTAAACGTTTTTTTCGCCGTTCTTTTGCCATTTTGAGATTTACATTTCTAGCGGAAAGCTAACCAGGAAGTGTTTTAGCACACCACATGACGCATCTGACAAACGCAATCACATTGTCAGAAATTGACACCAGCCAATGAGATTTTGTTTCTTGGTTTAAGACCCCTTTGTGCTTTCAAGATTGGTTGCTGATACAAAGGAAACGAACATATTTGGATCCGATGAGATTGTGCAGGAGAGACACAGCTTTCCAACGATATCTCTGATGACATGGTGCACACAGCGGTCGCGGTACTTTATGTTACGTTAGAATGCAAACTTTTGGTGAATTTAGGAGAAATCGACTGACGAAAATAGACAAACTATAGTAAAATAAACACTTAAATGTGTATTTTGTACGTTTTCCTTTCAAAAGCCTGAAAGAAAACATGTTATGGAATCAAAATAGCACAATCTCAAAATTGACCAGTGCTTGAAAAACGATTTTTTTGCCTGCAGGGTCTCGCCTTAAACAGTGTTCATGAAGTCGCTCAAAGCAGTACCGTGCTTTTTTGTGGGAGGTAGACTAGAGTGGGGCAATTGGACTTTTATATCGTTTAGTGGCTGAGTTTATTAGCTTTGAAGCAGTCATGAATAATTCCGATGGGCAGGGCTCGACATTATAAATAGTTTCAGAGTGCATCGAGTTTAAAATAGCATCTACAAGCTGAAGCTGACAGCCCCGCTCCTGCCGTCTGCTTGCGGCAGACCACACTTCCACGCTCACCGGCAGGCCCGGACTGGCCATCGGGAGGACCGGGAGGGTGTGTGTATGTGTGGCGTGAGCGAGAGAGAGACCTTACGTGTATTGTTGTTGTTAGCATCTGGTGCTAGCTAGCTGCGCTAACGGATATAAGGAGCTGTTTAAATGAAAACAGAGGAGCGACATTTTGCCAACAACTGCGCCGAGCACTTTATGCAGGTAGCCAGACAGTGGGACATTGTACGAACAGTCAGCACACTCAGCACGGATGGTGCGCGCAACATGATTGTAGCGTCCAGGCAGCTCCCGTTCGAGCATATGCCTTGAGTTGCACATAGCTCCAACCGATCCATCACAGTGTCTCCACACACACACACACACACACACACACACACACACACACACACACACACACACACACACACACACACACACACACACACACACACACACACACACACACACACACACACACACACACACACACACACACACACACACACACACACACACACACACAGTATTGTATGAGAGAGGTTCCAGGTTGAATTGAGGCGAATATTTGTATTGTTCAGAGGTTGTTGTGTTTAATATTCATGAGAATATTTGTCATTGTTCAAATGATAATAAACAAACATTTGCATAAAGCATATTTGTCCACTCATATGTTGATAAGAGTATTACAAACTTGAAAAATATCCCTCTAAGGTACATTTAGAACAGATAAAAAATGTGCGATTAATTTGCGATTAACTATGGACAATCATGCGATTAATCGCGATTAAATATTTTAATTGACTGACAGCCTTAATATATATATATATATATATATATACATGTATATATATATGCATTTATTGTTTTCCTGCCCTAACTTTTATTTAATTTTTTCTCCTGTTTTCTTTCTTTATTTATTTATTTGTTCTCATTTCTATACGTTTTTGACGCAATAATGCCGATGTTGTATTAGGATGATGCACGGGAGGGCTACTTTCCATAAGCTATGCTTCAGCCCTCCCGCTTCTACTAATTGTGTTCATCTTTGTGTGTATGAATTATACTTTTTTTGTTTTTTGGATGAAAAAAAAAGAAGAAAAAAAATACTTTCAGCTTGGGGGCCCCCATGCATCTGCATAGTCCGCCTATAGGAAGAAACGGCCCAGTCTCAGATTATACGACAATGTCCATCTACTGAGGGATGTTGCTATCCTGGTGATGCCCACTAAGCCTCCACTCTTTTTTCCTGTAGCGTTTAGCCACTCAGTACTTTCCTTCACTGAAACCTGATTGAAGCGTCGATCACTGCGTTTCACCACGAAGTTGACTTTCTGAAACTCGAGGAGGATTTCTGGTGGAAGAGCAGACATCTCAGCCAGGTACAAAGTACCCCATCTGGCACAGTTTATATGATCGTACCTGAAGAAGAAGGGCAGCATACTTTTGAAAGCATACAGGTGGAGATCCCACAATCCATCACGTTTCGCTCTTGTGAAGCAGAGTACGATGCTGACCATAGTCATGTAGTCCCACCAGAATGTGGCATTCGGGTCATCAACTGCAAGCGATGCAGTAAACTCTTTCATGGGCTGCTGGAATCTGTCTGTACTGTAGTCAGTTTGTCAACCATATGCGCTATGTGGTCAGCATCTACGGATTGGCAAAGATCTGAGAGTTCAGCTCTCAGTGTAACATCGACCTCATCCAGATATGTGTAAAGCCGTGGGAGCAGTAGCTGCTAAAGAGCCTGTAGGGTAAGTTTGTGGGTCCTTATGGCACGTGCATACCCCTTTCCTGCCATGACATGCTGAGCAGCATTTGCTCCCAGCAGATCACACTTGACCCATAGCTCGTTCAGGCCAGAATCAACCATGTGTTGTCCTGTCACACCCAGGAAGTTCATGGCAATGGGAGGGCCTCCAAGGCAAGGGATAAGCTCGTCCCTGTATTCTTCTACTGACCATTTCAGTTCTAGCAACTTCGGATAAAGTGCCTCGTCCACTGTCAGAATGACATGCTGTTGTTCCATTGATTTGGAGATATGAAGCATTCGCTTGACAACTGTGTTCAGTGTATCGAGTTCAAATGCAGGGGCCTGGATGATAGGTAGGTAGCCTACTGTAGTTTTCTCTGGGTTGACTGTGCTTGCCTTTTGATTGTACAATATCCAGGAAGGCATTGGTTTTTTAGATGTCCTGGACATGAAGAGGGCCATGTCTGTAGCTTGTGCTTTTTGTGCTGCAGGACATTGTTCAGATGACTGTGTGAAACAGTCTTCTGCTACTACACTAGGGATGTTAAGATTCACCGATTCGCATCGGAGCACCGGCATAAACGTACAAGATGCGAGTGCACCAGTTGAAAGAGTGCACATCGGCTACAGTTTGGGTTAGACTCGCGATGCATCGATTGTAGCGTCTTTCCATCTGTAAAAAAAACATTCATTCATATAATATCCCCTCATCCTGTCAGCACTCAGCAGAGACGATCTCTGATCTTTGCTTCGCACTACGGAGGCCGAGAGTCTCAGTTATCAACACACATGAAGTCGAGGAGAAAGAGAAACACAGCGCACCGAAAAATAACTACAAATCAAACGTTTGGCAACACTTTGGATTTTTCAAGAAAGACGGTCAACTTGAAAAGTCGCTCGCAAATTGTAAACGATGCCGTGCCACTTTAAAGTACACAAGTAGTACGAGGAACTTAGCGACGCACATAAAGAGGCGACATGGGGTCTGCGGCTGAAAAGAGAAACCTGAAAGTTAGACATATGAGTTAAATCACTCAGTGAGGTGTTCTGTCAGAGAGAGTGGTGTTTAGTTTACAGCAGCCTGTGAATGCCAATAATAGTTTAAATGTCTTCCTTACTGTAAGCAGTTATGAAATACCTGTTTGTGAAAGGTTATTTGTATTTGTTATTGTTCATATAGAAACCACTGCTTTCTGCTCACTGCTGAGTTAGCCTATGAATGAGTGTTAAGCACATCAGACAGCAGTTGTATGGGCATTGCACTATGGTAGTTGTTATTTGCACATTGTTAATCATGGGCAATGCGTCCTTAAATTGTTTAACTGTGAGGTGTTATACAATTGTACTTTACTCTGGAGTTTTTTAAGGTAAAAAAGGTAAAAAAAAAGAAACAGCATGATGATGGGATGCGCAGTACTAGTAGAGAGAACCAAATATGTAAAGCACTTTTTTGTTAATTTATGATTTGCTGCATATAAGGAATAAAACAAAAATCCTCTTTCGTACCATAGAAGTATCATTATTTTGCATTGTGCTGAATCGTATTGCCCCGTATTGCATAATGTTGAATCAAATCGTATCGAACTGTATCGCAACAGGGGTGAATTGTATTGTATCGCCTGGTGTTTCAAATGTATCGTTAATGTATCGTATCGTTGGCAATGTATGAGATGCGCATCGCATCGGCCTCAGTGATGGAGATGCACATCCCTATACTACACAGCTGAATGGGCGCTCTGTGATTCCTCTTTTGTGCGGGGGTTGGAGGGTTTTGTGGGCGGGGGGCAATAGTGGGGAAGGCAGAGGTTCCATCACAGCACATTTGAAACATTTAACCTCAAAACAATATACAAAGTAAGTAAAAGTAGCCTAATAATAATAGCATAGTAATTATTCATATTTAAAAACTATTATTTTTGCAATATATATGAGATCTAAGCAGTTTATTCACATTACATCTCAAATCTGAATATGGCATCAAATTGCCCCATGTAGGAGAACTTACAAAAGCACATTTAATTCTTGTTTGTACCTTGTTTAGTCAAAAATATATACTTAAAATAGTTTTCAGGCTGGCGGTGGCGGCCATGTTGGATTTCTCAATTTTGAGGCATTTTGGGAAATGTTTGAGCTTCATATACAGCAGATTTGGATTCAGCACCCCTTAATACCACTAGAAATGTTGTATAGCATAAATAAACACAAAATGCCTTCGGGGTTCTGATTTTGTGAAAATTGACCCTGTCTACTATGTGAACGGTATATCAACGTCACCACATGAATACCAGACCCTGGTACCCTTTTAGCCTTCTGAACAATTCCTCGAGAGAATACTCCACCATCTATATTCTTTAAATAAGAAGGCAATATGAAGCAGTGGCCTCTGGGTTTCCTTTTTTCTCCAATTACCGAAATGATGCCACTTTCGACTTAACTAACCCTAACAAACGAGATCTCGCTAAGCGGTCCTACGATGCTGGTTATCAACTCGGTAACTCAAGCCAGTTTCTCTGTCTGGCTGAGAGCGCGTTCCCGTGAAAGGGGCGGGGTTAGCAACATTTGACCAATCGCAAACATGGAGAAGCGTACTGACAGCGTAGCGTCATCCTTCATGAATGAAAAGTAAACTATAATATTAGACAAATATGAAAAAGTTAAACTTTAAACATCCATGACTTAAACAAATAAACCAGGATAAAGCAACATAGTTTCACCTGAAAGGTGAATACAGAATGAATGCGTACATTAACAGTTTATGACAGGGCTATTCAACTACACATTCAGTTGGGCCAGATTTTATAACTACAAAATTCAGCTGGGCCAGACATTCAGCGGCCTGTAAAAAGCGGGTAGTGACACATTTTAAACCAACACATATTACTGCGATGAAAAACATGCAATTTTTATTAATTGTTCATCTCACAAAGGTAAGTCAAAAAGTGCATAAAAACACAACAAATTAGCATTAATTGAACAGAATCTGAAAAAAAAGTGCATAGTTGTAGCATTACATTTGTTTGCTTTAGAAGTCAAATATTCAGGTTATGTTTTTTGAACCAGGCACATCACAAAGTGCATTTAGTGAATACAATAATAGCAGTGTTAATAAATGTCCTCACATCCAAAACAAACAGCTAAAGAGCTCCAATGCAACACAAAGAGGTAGTACTGGAGCAATACTATTTTTTCACTTTCAAGTAATAACAAAAAAAATCATACGTTTTGGTCCCATTTGACCCAGACACATTACAAAGTGCATTTAAATGAATACAGAAAGAACTGTCAAACCCTTCAATGCACAAAGCCATAACAAGGGATACGGGTAACTATATGAATGAATACTACACTACACGTCTGCTATAGTAAACTAGGTGCTTACTATCACCTCATTTGTGATTTGTCATCGCTGACTTTCTCAATGGGAGAAGGGACATTTTTAGTTTTGAACAAGAGCAGTGATTTTTGGCTCATAGGATGTCAATGCAATCCTAAGACATTGGTGAAGAGTGCTGTCAGTCAGGGAGCAGCGAGTGCTACTTTTGATTGAGTTCATGTGTGAAAAGCTTGATTCACATGTGTATGTTGATCCAAACATACTGAGCACACAGGTCGCTACTTTCTGAACGTTAGGGAACTGCTGTTTGTTGACATCACTCCAAAGCTAAGCTGGCCCGTTAGTGCGCTGCATGTCAATAAGCTCCAGTGTATATTTCCCCTTGTCGATGCAGCCTGCAGGGGACCACTTCCTTTGCTCTGGTTGATGCGTCCCCCTCTATTGCAACAGTGACGGGGTCTCTGGCAAAGCCCATCATCACCTCTGTGGGCAGAGCAAGTCCATCCAATCGACCGGCAAAGTTCTCTTTCAACCTCGCAATGAAATCTGTCATCACATCCGTGATTTGAGCCGGAGATGTGATGTGTTTGGGAAGCGTCGGAAAATGCAGCATCCGACCCGTGCTCAAGTCGGTCGCGAAAAGGTCCAGCTTGACTTGGATCTGCTCCACAAGATCAATGACCGTTTTGTCTCTGTTTACGCTTCAGAGTTGAGAGGGACATGTTTTAGAGTTGCTATCATAGGACCACTGTTACTAGCACCACTAGATGCACTTTCAAAAAACGTGCTGCGTTGTGGTTTGGTGGTTTCTATGCAACGCGGAGTGTTGCGTTCATGGTCTGTACTAGTGTAGGAATTTGGCTACGGGAGGCTGGGCCACTCGGGAGTTGGTTCTGGGCCGCATCTGGCCCGCGGGCCGCCAGTTGAATAGGCCTGGTTTATGATATCACTGCCCCGTCTAAGACATGAGTGGATCTGACTTTAATTACATTTGAGTGTTTCGTCAACTTAATGTGTTGTTTTAAAGAACACTTCTGAATACAGTATGTGACAATGTACGTGTTGCACGGCCAAATACGGCTCGAGAAGCTGACTCAGATGAATGAGGCGAGTAAACACAGCTGACAGCCGCGGTGAAACTCGAGCGATTATTCGCATCGCGTCCGGTGTGAATGCACCATTATTACAATTATTATATAATTACAAAATAAAATCGCCACTCTCAGTGCAGCTCCACTTTCCACAGGAAATGCACGCAAATACAATACTTTATATTATTATTATTATTATTATTAATAATAATAATAATAATAATAATAATAATAAGTGTGTGTGTGTGTGTGTGTGTGTGTGTGTGTGTGTGTGTGTGTGTGTGTGTGTGTGTGTGTGTTGGAGCTATGTGCAACTCAAGGCATATGCTCGAACGGGAGCTGCATGGACGCTGCAATCATGTTGAGTGTGCTGACTTTTCGTACAATGTCCCACTGTCTGGCTACCTGCGAAATGTCGCTCCTCTGTTTTCATTTAAACAGCTCCTTATATCCGTTAGCGCAGCTAGCTAGCACCAGATGCTAACAACAACAATACACGTAAGGTCTCTCTCTTGCTCGCTCGAGCCACACATACACACACCCTCCCGGCACCAGTCGGTGCCTGCCGGTGAGCGTGGAAGTGTGGTCTGCCACAAGCGGGCGGCAGGAGCGTGGCTGTCAGCATCAGCTTGTAGATGGTATTTTAAACTCGATGCGCTCTGAAACTACGGAGCGGCCGAGGAAAAAAAATACACATGCGTTAATCGCTTTAAAATAATTAGTGGCGTTCATTTTTATTAACGCGTTAACTTGACAGCCCTAATATATATATATATATATATATATATATATATAAATATAAATAAAGACATCTTATATTTTAGTTACACCCGCTATTGATTAATTTGGTCAAACATTGGACCTTGACACTGTCCACATAGCTATAGTGAAATTGTATAATAGAAAACAGCTGACAGGCTCCATGGACTTGTCAGCTCCGGACAGCGCAAAATGCGTATATGAAGAGCTACGTCATGAACGCAATAAATCATACCCTCGTGGGGGCGCGCTCATGTGATTGGCTTAGAATGGAGGAGACATCTGATTGGCTATAGATAGAAAAAATTACAAGTACGAATCGGGTGACCGTCAGGGGAGTCTCAACAAACACACACACGAATGCACAGCTATCCATACACAGTAAGCAGTTTGTGTTGCAGGTTCAGAGTTTTTAAACGGAAAACAAATATGTGTGGATGAAAAATACATATGTAAAACTTTTTTCTGTATTTGGATTTTATTTACATGTGAAACGGAACACATTTGTGTGTGCATTGAAAAAAAATTATGTGGATGCTGAAATACAAGTGTGAATCCTTCTGTGTGCATTTGTGTATTATGAGACTTGTCTAAGCCCATACAGAATTGGGTTAAAAATACCCTGCTACTGGAAAATTGAGAATAGCTACACAACCCAAACACTTCTAGGGAATGTGGTTAAACTAGTATACGCTACATGTAAGAAGTGTTTCCAAACTTAAGTAAGCACCTGTCACATGTACCTCTTACTTTAATTAGCTCACAGCGGCTGCTCCTTTTGTTAAACTGGCAGGATTTAAACTGATCCAATCACATAGTACTAAAGTACAGATTAGAAGGATGTCCATTTTTATTATAGTCCTACATCTTCACACACTGAGTAGTCAGTATTTTCAAACGTTAGTGACTAAGGGCTCAATCACACCAGCCTTATCAACAATACAATTACAGGAACTCAGTCAGTGGTTTAGATGTTCATCTTCGACTGGTGTGTTGCTGAGAGTATCAGCTACCAATGCTTTTATTTCCTATGCGGTTGGGCAACAGATTGTACATAGCAGTTCTAACATAACCCATCCCATAAGGCATCACACAGGGCTTGTCGGGTTGTTGATCTGTGTATAAAAAACATCTACCCCCCGCAACAGGTCTGGCAATTTCTATAACTTTCCGAAACAGACAATTAAGCCAATTAAGTTTTACTCAGCGGTTGCCTAGGTGTGCTCAGGTGAGACGTGCTCACACTCACGTTGTTTGCTTTTTTTTCCTTCACGAAACTGTGTCTCAGAGCTTCTTAAAGGGGACCTATCATGCAAAATGCAGTTTGTGATGCAGGGCTCGACAGTAACGGAAAAAATGTCAACCACTTCTTGGCCTTTGGTTGCCATCGGTGGCAACCGGTTTCTATTGTGCACCCCAAAATAGATAAATGTTAATTATTTGTTGTATTAAGAGTAGGCTTGGGCGGTATCATTTTTTTCCTACCGTCATACCTTGCTGACATCATACCGTGGTATACGGTATATGACGGTATGACTTGGGTCGACTTGAGCGAGGTGGCGTTCGGCGGCAAATAGGTGTTTCGAACGGTATATTATATGTTCGGTGTAAAATGCAGCCCGAGCCGGTAGACGCTCGCAAAGTGCCGCGACGTGCGCGCAAGTGCAAAACAAGGGCTGCATACATGACACATTGTGCAAATGGCACATTTTGAGATCGGATACAGGACGCGTTTGTAGATGTCCGACGTTGTTTCCATTGTGAGCTAAGTTAACAATATATCATCGTACATAAACATTTTCTGGGAGTAAATACTTGACTTATTGAATAAAGTTTGCTATATTCACTAACTAATTTGGCAATATTATTCCGTGCATGTGTTAAAAACCTTATTTCCATTTGATTCATTGGATTACTCGCGTGAATGTTTAGCACGTAAATGCTTTCGTTTTTAAAACCATCCGACCTCGACTACAAAACCATCAACCAGTTGCATAGGATTAAAAATGTCAACACTCACTCACGCCGTCTTAAACATTCCCAAAGAAGTGCCTCTGTCTCTCGTTGTGCTGGATGAATTAACTGGCGACGAGTAAACCCAAAATAGTCCCAAACAGGCGCAGAGGCATTTTTCTTTTTTACTAGTTGTCCGAGTTCGGGGCCGTCAAATGCTGCCGCCATCTTGCTCAGCTCAGCTCTGTGCTGAGCTCTGAGAGCGGGAAAGACGGACTGGCCTCTGCTGGCGCGTGCTGTGCATTACAACCAATGTCGTCCCTGTCAAAACTCCATGTCAGTGTAATAGAATGAAACGCATCTGTGATTTGGCGCACAGTCTGTGACGTCACGGTATTGAAAATCATACCGACGGGATTTCGAAATATCCTGGTATACCGTAATACTGTCATACCGCCCAAGCCTAATTAAGAGTGATATTTAATTATTGTTGTGACCAGTCGGAATCTGATACTTAAGTTGCACGTGCATTGGTGTGATTACTAGACCCTCCAGAAAAACGCGATTCTGCGATCGCAGAATTTACCGCATAATTAGCAAAATGGCGCAGATTTTCAAAAAGGCCGCATACTTATCAAAAGGCCGCATAATTCCCGCATTTTTCCACACAAAGTTGAGAGAGAAAAAAGTTAACTCATCTTGACGTGACGTCATCAGCTCGCGCATCACAGAATGTAAACAACACTGTATCAGGGGTAGACATTAAGGGTAAAATGCCACTGGCCCTCCCTGCCACCATTGTAACCACTGGCCCGGAGTATTCGTCCAAAAAAAAACGACTTATAATGAAAATAATTAACACATTTGTTGCAATAGTAATGTATGCACTAACTACATTACTACTTGTACTACAACATTTGAATCATCAGTTCTTCCTCATTTTCCTCAATTGTTCATATTTGGTTTATTAAAATAATGATATTGTGGTCATTGTTCAAAAATGTCTGCTATTATTATTATTTGTATAATGCGCTTTCTGCCTTCCTGTCATTAGGAGTTAGAAATGTAATGGCTATGTAATAGATTAGATTAGAACCTTCATTATCCTAAACTGCTGGGACATTTCCCTATAGCCAATACCTTTATATTTTCTACTCTTCACTTACTTGTCAGCATAGGTCGGCATTGATGTACAGAGCCGACAGAAG
>NC_136905.1:38756735-38799462 GCF_949606895.1 Notothenia rossii
GTGGGCGGTGCGCCTTGTGTTTGTTTTACAAAAAATGGCGAAGCAAATAAAGTTGTTTGACTGTGGGGAAAAAAGTTCGGCCAACCCGTCAACATCTCAAACGAATGTTCAAAGTGATTCAACTGATAAAGCGTAGAGGTAAACCCGAACGAAAAGCAAAAAGGAATGTTGTCCATTCACTTCCGGTAAAAGTTCCCTCAAAATAAGAGTCCCGATCTTATTACTACCAAAATAAAAGTGCAAAACGAAACTTTACAATAGAAAAATATTGGTATATCAATTATAATCACTTCTATAAAAAGACACATTTTAAATATAGTTAGACATGTGAACTGGTTTTCATTGATTTAACATTAGAAATGTATTAGTCTGGCCCAATCCAAGACTTCAATGCTGAAGGGCCAGTGGATCTATGGTGGGATCAGCACAAAGGTCAGGAAAACCCAAATTTGAAAGGGAGACAACGGATGAACAAGAAACTAGTGACTTGCTCAATTCGTTTTTTGGGGGATCTGTGAAGAACATGACAGTAGCTGCACTACTGGTATTTAGTATACCAGCAATTGAGGGTGGACAAGTTGACTACCACTTAAGTTTCAAATAAGTGTGTTAATTATTTATTGTAAAGCATTTGAACATTCTTGTGTCACATGTTCATTATTAAGTTGATGTATTACTGTATAGTATCTTAATTATTTAAAATATAAGGTGTCTAAAAATGGCAACCGTATTTTCAGTTTTGGCAACCAAAAGCTGATGCCTGGTTGCCTGCCTGGCAACCACTTTTAAAAGTTAGCGTTGAGCCCTGTGATGTCTTTTATACATAAATATGTGTCCCCGGTGCGTCGGGGAACTCACGCAGCATCAGAAAAGAAAACCCTCTCTCTTTTCTCTCCGTACCAAATCTTTTAAAAACAGGGGTACAACGAGCGGATACAGATTTGCTGCCGATCTGACGTCAAATCGGAAGCGGACCCAAAGTTGCTATCAGAAAACAATGCCTGACGTGTTTTGGACGTAATCTCTTCTTTGTTACATTAGCAAGCCTCGCTAACACTCAGAGCTAACCTGTACTGTAGAGCACATGTGTTTTAAAAAGCAGGAAATAAAAAAAGGAACTCACCTTGTGATAAATCCGGAAGAGAAAAAGCATTTGAGCTCCAAACTGGTTTCAGAAATAATCCTTGACGTGGTTTAAACATGATGGCGTTTTATCACAGCAGAATTCAACTTTATCTCCGGTAGAATTCTGATCAGGCATTAGCTCCTAGGGCTGTACCCGAATATTCGACTATTCGACTATTCGTTTGTTGGTCAACTATTCGCGTTTCAATTTCATTATTCGGATATTCGTTTTTTGTTTTTTTTTTCAAAGATATTGCCATATTCTTATACTATATTTATACTTTTGAATTGCACTCTTAAAAAAACGGAAATATATACAATCTCAGCCTGTGCTCCTGACATCGCGTTCACTCACAGTCACGAACGCAAACGGCACGCTTCACCTCGCTTCACCTCGTTTCACACACCTGAACACAAAATGCCAAAGACTTCAGCTGTGTGGAACCATTTTAAATTGGACGACGGGTAGAAGGCAGGTGTGCCAAATATGCGACAAGAAACTGGCCTACCACGGTGGCACAATAACTCTGAAAAGTCACCTGGATGCTTTAAGTAGTATCCTAGCTTAGCTTAGCTGTTGTCAAGTTGCCATGATGAAGCTGCTTTATCCGCCGTTTAAACAGTAACGTTACAGATGATGAAATCGTGCACTTACTTCTTTGTTTGGAAAATAGTTGCAAGCAAGCAACCAAATAGTTTTTTTTATATTAGTTTTTCAATTTTATCCGAATAGTGAAAATAATAGGAGTAATGTGGGAACATCTGGGGCTAAGGCAATTATTGGCATACAGCTTGTTCATTTATTTTTCGTTCTTCATTTATTTAAATACTGTTTACTGTATCGGTAACAAGTATTACACTGTTAGGCCTACTGTTACGGCTATGCTATTAAAAGTATTGTTGTTATAACAGAAATATGTGTTTTGTAATCTTCAGGTTGTAAAACGTTATAGAGGGAATTTGAAACCAGATTTGGTCCCCGGGGCGCTGCACTGCGAGCTGGGTTGAATGCAGAGGACACATTTAGTTTTAATGTATTGCGAGTACTGAGACAATAAATACATATAAATCGTAATAGTATGCTCTTTCTGCGCTTCTGCTTAACAGCGTGTTGTCAGGTGTCTCGGATTCGGAGTGTGTTATGAAACCTTTTGGAAAAAAAAAGTTATTAAACCAAAAAAAAATCTCTCCGCACCGAATATTCGCTGCTGATTACTACCGAATATCGGAGCCCGAAAAATGGTATTTGGGACAGCCCTATTAACTCCGCCTCCTCCTCTTTTTTTTTCAAGCTAAGTGCCCAAAATCCGCATTTCTCTAACAGGGCTGCAAAAAGAGGGGTATGACCAGTATGAGGCATGGCTACAATGGGTGAACTGTTTAGTATTTTAAGCAAAAAACTTCACAGACATGTTTTGTATTGGTATGGCCCTACAATATATGTTTCTAATATAGCATTATAGGTCCACTTTAACATTTAACAACCTATTAATGTGTCATACCCACTTAACGTGAAGTGACTCAACTAACTGACGATATGAACCATTTTTACCGAAACAAAACACAAGTCTCACAAGAAGCGTCTAAATGAGCCCTGAGCGGAAAAATGCTAACGCATTTAGCACAGAACTCACAGTAGAAATACTTTATTACTTATCGGATCTGCACAAACAAGATATCAGCTAGCAAGCTGAGATTCTACAGATTCTAGAAATATAAGTATCATCACTGTGCGATCGCGGCAGGGGAAGCAAACCCAGACATCACACGACATAGCTTTACGGAGCAAAAACGGGAAATAGTTCTTACCGTTGTGTTCAATGGCATTAAAACGATAAAAACGCTGCTGAAGGTTAATCCATAGGTTAATCCAATGTGTCTGTCTCACTTTGAAATGATTACCAGTGCATGACATTAAGGATTTTGGGGAGATGGCCCTGTGGGCCATCTAAGCTAATTTACAAATGGCCCTGAGCCCAATAGAGATTGCCCTGAAAAATGCGCACGGACGAAATGGCAACGAAGGGTGTTTGGGGGGCCTCGCCCTAGAACATTTAGATTTTTCCAGGTCTTACTGTAGATGCTGGTCTGGTGCATTCTCTAGACTGAATTATAAGATGAACCACCACAATATTATATTGTACAATTTCAATTTTATTCTTCATTTCACTTGTTTGTTTGCTCTTGTTTGCTCGCTTGCATGCCCTGCATAGCTATAAGAAATACTTAAGTTGTTGGTCAAGAGACTTTCCATCTGATGAAGGCAAATGCCTTCCCAGATGTAAAAAAGTAGAAAACATTACATTCAGTTGTAACTGTCCAAAACAAACATTATTTACACTATTATGGCCCCTGTTAAAAATGTTTGTAATGTTATTCTACTGTAAGTTTGGTCGAGATGAATGCCTCCTCATCCGGAAGCTGACCGAGGCAGTACCCGAGCAGCAGTCGAGAGGAGCCGAGCGCATCCGCGAAGCACACAAAATGGTGACGTCGGAGTTCCCGTTAGCCGGCAAATCTAAAATCTCTTCGGTCAAAATAATTTCCCTTTAGCGCAATACCGCTTCAGTTGCGCCACTTATGTGACAGACAAGAAGAGTATGTGACAGACAAGAATAGTCAATTCTAATGTCTAACACGTAATGTGGAGAAAGAGTAATGTGGAGAAAGAGATGTCCTGTCTGGGTTGATTGTGCGTTGATCTGTTGGTAATGCCTCGGGGTTCTGGTGGGCATGTAAACAAATGCATAATGCTGCGCTATACTTTGCGGCCTCACCCGGTTGCATAGCGACATTTATTGTTTAGGTGTCTTTTAATAAGCAGGTAGTCATATCATTAACTAGAACTAGCTGGATCTTATCGATATGGACATAAACGCGAGTGAAGTCTAATCTGATGGGAGAGAGAGATCAACTGCTGCTGACGAGTCGACACGCAGCTCTGCATGATCACATGCAGCGGTGAGCGGACAAAACACACACTTCAGGTTAGAATATCACACGTAGCTATTTTAATGACCTCTCAAACTACCTAAACTAGTTATAGACATTTTTAGTTTTACTGTCGGGTCACTCATTAATGGATCCGCGAGCTGCATGATACTGGCATAATAGATTGCCCGATCGGGCAACCAGCAGGTGAGGCTTCATTGCCCGAGCTAAACACTAGATGGCCCCGGGCCATCGGGCAGTCCTTAATGTCGAGCCCTGATTACTGATAATCCATCATTCAATTTTTGTCCAAAATTTCATATTAGCTGCTATTAGTAATGTTTAGATGGATTTTTGGAACTTCCCCTCGATTCTATTGGCTCTAACGGTTAAAAAGAGGTGTCAATCATCAAAATCGACCGATGGGTTCCAGAGATATGAAAAATGCACCCAAATGACCCCACAAGTGTTTTTTTTTTTCTAAATCTCTCTAAAAAGGTCAAATTTCACTTGTTTTGCATCAATCTTGGTACAGGGTACATATGTTATAGTTTGGATTCCTAAAGCTTTTAGTCTACCATCCCATCATTCAAGGGTGGTTCACTATAAGTAATTTTTTGTTTTGGACGGACACTATAATTTTTTCTTTTTTTACTATGTTCAATCTGAATTTACTTTAAAATTAAAAAATCTATATTGATTCTGACTTTTCTACATCCAACTCAGAGGTTAATCATTGCTTTGAGAAAAAAGATTATTAATTTACCCCTTTTAGAAGTGAAGTTATAGTCATTTGTTCTGGGTACTCATATTCCTTTACTAATTCATTCACCTACATAATAGTGCATACACAGTACAAATTCATTGTTTAGTTATCTTTCATTCCTAACTTTGTTTTTTAGTGCAAGTCTCTGTCTGAGCTAATGTGTTCCTACAGCACGTCCATCAGTTCAGCTAACACACAAGCATGAGTGACAGCTGGAATCAAGGAGACAATGTCCAAGTTAAATGGGGCACAAGTTTCCAGTTTACTTGCTGTGGAGTAGTATGTCGTGGAATTTTATAAAGGACTCAGTAACATAAAGGGCCGGTAGACGTACACATAGGCCTGACACAATTATTACATGATCGTCTGGCAGGGAATAATTTAGCTGAACGCGATCATTTAGGATTTTCGTTAGAATCCACAATAAGGATGTTTAAAGCCAATTTTAGGAATGTGGCTACAAACAGAACATGCATTTTGATGCATGTTCTGTTGTGCTGGGTAAACAGAGTGTCTAGGTGAGCATGGTTCCACTCTCACAAGAAAAAACACAAAGAACGTAATAACTGGCGCTCTTGATGAAGAGTTTGCTTTGAGGGTTCTGGTAGAGTAAGATAGTTGTTTATTAAAATTAAACGGGGTGTTAATCCATTAGACCAGCGGTTCCCAACCTTTTTCGACTCAGGGCCCACTTAAGAATCATCAATGTGTTTGCGGCCCACATTCAACCATAAACAATACGGAGGCTAAACAAAGTTCTGATTTTTCGATTCAGAACATGTGATACGTTGTAAATCCAGGAGAACAGACCGCTGTCAAGGACTGTAATGACCGTTGCTAAGGAGGATCAAGAAGGAGAAAGGAAAAGAGGTTAAAATAAAATCTTAATAATATAAAATGTACACAAATGTTAATGTTTTGCAAATTATTTGGTGGCAAATATTGAATTTACATTTACACCCTTTAATATTGTATTTGGGCTTTTAGATGAAGACCGCACACAGTTAAAAAATACAACTATTCTTCTGGCTAAAATACATATTTTTAAAAGTCAATAAAGGAGTAATCTTAATTTAAGGTGTTTGAAGAGTAGATTCAAAATAGTTTCTTTTTAAAAAAATTATTGCCAAAAAAAATCAAATGGTGGCTCAAATCGCCATGACATGGGAAATAATTAGCTCTAACGAAGAGTGGGATTAAAGCAGTGGTTTTCAAACCTTTTCTGTCATTCCCCACTTTGAACAGGTGGGCCTTTTCAAGCCCCATCTGTTCCTCATTGCTCCAAGGCCAAGCTTAAAATGGTCAAATGTATCGTTCTATAACAGGCAGCGTTTCCGCCGGGGGGGCGTCTTGCCGTAATTCGATATATTATTAATAATTTGACAAAAGCATTAATAATTCAAGAAAAGATCGAGAGTTTTTATCGCTTGAAATAACGAAAAGGAAAAAGGACATCCCTCTGTCGGAGGGGCAAAGGAGTCTGGTGGGATTCTTTTCGGAGTATTGAAGATTGTTCCCCGACATCGGTGGTGCCTGCTACAGGACAACACGGAACGTGCACGATTTGGACACGATGAAGTGGAGCACGCACGTGATCTGCGAGCAGCAGAGCCTCGCAACGGCGAAACTGAGGCTCCGTGGTAAACTGTGGTAACATGAAGAGCCGTTTGGGAGCCGAAACAGCCGGCACTTTAAGAGAGCCGAGCCAAATAATCCGGCTCACTAACGTAAAAAGACAGTATCTATAAGGGACGGCTCAAGTCAAAATTCAAGCACCCCCTCCCCCTCCCGCTCTCGGGGTGGATGCCCTCTCAGCCCTGGTCTGGCGGAAACACTGATAACACTCCAACTTTTTTTAGGATGAGAGCTACTTTCAAAAAATAAAACATGTCGTGAGCTACTTTTTACTTTTTTTTGCAGTGTATATATTTAGCACATTTTAACATTATTATATGCTTCCCCTTAACCTTTGTGTGCTGTTTGGGTCTGTGGGACCCGTTTTACTAAAATAAAATGTATTCAATTTAATTATTATTAACCTGCTTTATTTGGGGGCGGACCTCACATCCTCTAGGGGGGTCCGGGGGCATGCACCCCCGGGAAGATTTTTTTTTAAATGTTGAAGTGAAATGCATCAATCTGGTGCACTTTGAGCACAACATGAATTTATGTATACAGCTCTCAACACTCATATGAAAGGGAGCTGTATACTTTCAATAATACAAACATCTTTAGTATATGATCACAACCAATAACAAGTCATTTAAACTTGTTTATTCTTATCTTATGTTACCTATAGCATTCTTTCTTTTTATATATGCATATTTTAGTAATCACGCCGGTACCGCAAACACCCACCGTTGCGAGGCTCCGGCAGGTTCGGTGGGCACGGCGCAGCGGCGCTGTGAAAGTCCACCGCCGTTGCGAGTCTCCGGCTGTAATAGTCCACTACCGCCCGCGAGGACCCAGGTTTCTATTCCGGCATGAGGTCCAAACATTTATTAAAAAAATAATAATAATAATCTCCCATTCATCACGTCCATTCGCGACCCACCTATCACATCTCTGCGCCCCACCAGTAGGACGCGCCCCACACTTTGAGAAACGCTGGATTAAAGGAACAATAAATATGCTCGCCATGTTGTGTTTTTGGTGGTATTTAGTTGCCAAACAATTTTTGTTTGTGAAATGTTGAAGTGATCCTGTTTTTGTCTGAGATGGGAATATCATCTCCTATATGTTATTGTTATGTCAATGTTTGTGTCTTTAGCCTGTACAAAAAAATATATCGCAGCCTGCTCCTGCTTGCCGCTGCGCTCTGCCTCTATCCACACAACTTTTCCCCGCCTTTTAGAGACTTATTGCTGGGTCAAACTCTAAGTTACAAACTGTACACATTGCATTCTTGCTAATTAGCCAAAATATGAACGGAATAAGTAGCAAGCATCGTAACAAACAGAGTAAAAATAAATAGGGACAACAGCTTGTCAACCATACTTGCCAACCTTTAGATCTCAGAAAGCGGGAGCATTTCAAAATGCAAAATTGGGGGGGGGGTGCTAGTGGATCGCCGGAGCTGTTAGATTAACATTAACATGCTTATTGTAGTTGTAAGTGCACTGCCTTGCGGCCTGTAGCACCGCCCTTGATGGAGCATATGGAAAGGAGTGAGCAGAGAGTAGAGTAGTTGTCGATTCTTGTTCTGTTTTCTGTGAATATCTGCCTCACCCTCTCAGACTTTGAGTTGCGCGCGCTACTAAAGCAGTGTTTCCCACACAATGTTAATACTTGGGCGGGCCGCCCAGGTATATTAAGGCCCGCCCAAGTATATTTCGGACCTTTTTTAATTTTTTTTATCCGTCCGCGAGCGACGCCATCTGCGAGTGATTAACTAATGGACAATGAGCCCTCGCTCTACGCCTCCTGTGCCTGTTCGCTCTGCGGTTGATTAACTAGGGGACAATAATCCCCCCCTGTTCGCTCTGCGATCGATTAACTAGTGTATGATCCCTCGCTCGACACCTCCTGTTCGTGCTGCCATCGCGTGGAGGGAAACGAGAAACGGAGAAGACGACGTTAATTTAGAAGACGCGGACACTAAGGTAAAGTAACTATTTTCTCCTTATTGTGTTGTTGTTTTCTGACTTTGGTAGGAGATTCGAATTATTTGAAGTTAGTGGCAACTAAGAGTGTATTTAACGTAATCAGGCCAACTTTGCTGCGTGCAAGTTACGTGTGCTAAATTAAATATAAAAAAGATTATAATTCGTTTTCTCTTCGGGCTATGCCAGTTAGAAGGACACAGATTAACTTTAGCTAAGGTTAGACTGTTAATTTCCCCTGCATTACTCCTCAGATATGAGTATTCAAAAATATTTTAAGAGAATACGGCGTGAGGATGAGGAGGAGAGACGAGGAGAGGAGGAGAGACCACAGGTAACTTAGCCAATGTTAGCATTTTGCTTGCAATGGCAATAATAAATGCATAAGTCTCAATAATGATATATGTCGGTTCGTTTGACCTGAAATTATACAATTGCAGTCAACAGTGAGTTGCAATGCAGAGACCAAACTAGATTCAAGCTTGTTTTCAATTCTAGCCGGTGGTCAGTGAAGATGCTGGCACAACTAGTCAGAGTACTGAGGGAGAGGCAGCAGGTCCCAGTGTGGTAGAAGCAGCAGCAGGTCCCAGTGTAGAAGCAGGTGCAGGTCCCAGTGTGATACAAGCAGCAGCAGGTCCCAGTGTGGTACAAGCAGGTGCAGGTGAACAAGCAGCACAGTTCCAAGCATCACAGACACAGACACAGACATAGTATAATAGCAAGGAGAACTCTACCATTTAAATGCAGTAATAACAATGCATTATTTTCAGATTCCAAGCATCGCCACTCAGGATGGAACCCTGATTGGCTCAAAATGCCACAGTTCAAGAATTGGCTCTACCTCACCCAACATGGTATGAATGGCATTTGCAAGTTCATATTTGTAATAAAACTTATTTTTTGTAAGAATTAACACGTTTTTCTTTTTAAAAAGGAATGTTTTGCCGAATCTGCAGGCTACACAAGCCTCCAATAAAGAAAGGCCCCTTAAAACGGGCTTTCATAGAAGTTGGGATTCTTGTTTTCCGCAAGGATTATATCGAGCGCCACATCTCCTCAGAGCCTCATCAATATAGTGTAAAGCATCAGGTCTCACTTGCATCAGGTATATCATTTTTTTATGTAAAGCTAATTTCTGCAACCTATCAACCATGTTTGGCTCATATAATGAATTATGTCTTTGCCCTTGGTCTAGGCTACTCAGTGATGCAGGCTTTTGAGCCCACAGTTATTATGGAGCATGAGGCCGTCATAGGTGGACTCAAATGCCTTTACTGGCTAGTAAAGAACGAGATTGCTCACCAAACCAACTACCCTAAGCTCTTAAGTTTAGCTCAGCTTTTGGGTTGTGATTACTTTGAAAAGCTGAAGGTAAACCTAGTACAAAATGATGCTTGTGAAACTAAGAACTTTAACCAGCTAAATGTTAAATGATCTCTTTTTCTCAGGTGGATCAAAGAAACAATTATCAATCACACAGAATAGTGGATGAAATGCTGGAGATCCTTGCAGAGATAGTAGAGTCGCCTATTTTGGAAGAGATAAGGTCATCTCAAGCAATCAGCCTAGAGGTTGATGAAACCACAGATGTATCTGTAAACCGCCAGCTGGATTTACATGTTAGGTGGGGTATTTTTTAAAGGAATGATGTGCATTTAAATAAAGGCCTAGTTAAACTTAATATGTATTAATATGTGTGAAAACCTATACATTTTTATTTTAGACACCTGGATAAAGAGGGTTATGTTTTCAACCACTTCCTTGACCTGGTAACTCTGGAAGATGGGAAAGCTGACAGCATTGTTGCTGCCATCAAGAGTGTACTACAGAAGAAGGATCTCCCGGTAGACAGGCTCTAGGGACTCGGGACAGACGGTGCAGCAGTGATGACGGGTATGGAGTTTATTGTTAAATCTAATGGATTGTGTGAAATTTGAATTGTCAGCTGTTATTAAAGGAAACAAAATGACACCCTCAACACTGCATTTAATTCTTAAACTTAGGCCGTCTGAATGGAGTGGCAAAGCAGCTCACAGACAGTTTTCCAAAGCTGGTTTCTGTAGCGTGTGCTGCTCACAGACTGGCACTGGCATGCAAAGATGCCTCAAATGCTGTCAGGTATATGGCAAACTTCAGGAACCACCTGCAGGAACTGCACTATTCTTCCGAAATAGTGCAAATAGGTCAGCCACACTGAGTGCTGCCGCTACCACTCTTGGTCTGAACGACTTGAAAGTCAAGGTGTGTTTTCACCTATTTTCATAATACTATTGTGGTGTCATATTATTTACATATATTTTACTAACCAGTGTTTCTACTTGTTGTTAGGAGGTGAAAGATACAAGGTGGCTATCGCAGCACCTAGCCGTTCAAAACCTCCAGAGGAACCTTCCAGCTGTGCTGGCTGCTCTGGCGGAAGAAGCGAGCACAAGGAAGTGCCCAGTGGCCAAAGGTCTATACACCTTCTGTGCCACATACCGCTTTGTGGCTGCCCTCTACCTTCAGGCAGATGTGCTGCCCCACATTGCAATGCTGTCCAAGGCGTTTCAGAGAGCTGATGTGAACTTTCTCCACATAAAGGAGCAGGTAGATTACAAAGAAATGCATTTGATGCTCCCAGTTATTTGCATTATCCATCCTATTATATTGTTGTCTTTTTCCACATTTAGGTGCCAGTCACACTTGTTACTCTGAGGAGAATTCTGGAGGCAGGCGAGACCCCACTCCCCGGAACGTTCCTTGCTCGCCTACACCAAGACTTGGACAACCCAGGTGGACTTGGGGCGTTTAGCATTGCCGGAGAGGAGGAGAGGATCAGGAGGGGACACGGAATTCTGGAGCGGCCCCGGGAAGATATGTGGGCCAGATTTGTCAGAGACGTAAATACATCCCTTCTTACTTTTACATTCCAATATTTATTTTCCTTGAACTGAAAAATGTATAATATCATTCCAGGTCCTCAAAACTTACATCTGCAGCCTGGAGAGCAACATTGAGAGCAGGTTCCAGCATATTGAAGTGCTGGGGGCCTTCAGTGTCCTGGGTCCAAAGGCAGTTACCTCCAATGATGTAACCAACATTTCAATGTTGCAGACCCTTGCCAACAAATTCATCCCAGGGCAGGATGCCACAGTTATCCAAGAGTGGACCTCCTACAAGCAGCATGTTCTTGAAGGAACATTTAAGGTTGGTAAATACTTAAATTAATATGAACTTGACGGTTAGAATTGCTTGTTTTGACATCTGTAAATGTTTCAATTATACTGTATACTCATTTGCCCTGCCTTGGCTAATCTCTGAAGGACAAGACACAAGCTGAGATCATGCAGCTCCTGGCCAGTGAGAAGGACGAATGGGCAGAAATATACCCAAACCTCAGCCTTCTCTCTTCAGCGGGGTTGGTCATCCCTGTCTCCAGTGTAAACTGCGAGAGGGATTTTTCTACGATGAACAGGGTAAGTGTCATTCCCTGTTGCATGTCATTCTGTATAGTTCATTTAAAACAAACTGTCTGTTTTACAGGTGAAAACTGACATGAGAAACCGACTGAAAGGGGAGCACCTGGCTGCATGTATGCGGATAGCAGTCAGTGGACCAGCACCAGAGGCATTCCCATACACACAGGCGTTGGAGCTGTTCTTCAACAAACCCAGACGGATTAAGTGCTCTGACAAATAGTGCCATCTTTGTACAAAATGAATATTGCCATACAGTAATGTAAAGTTAATGAATAAACATGTTGTTAAAACTTGTTGTTTGTCACATGTGTTGCACGTCACAAAGCCCGCCCCGCGGTCCGCTCGCAGCCCCCCCCCCTGGCACCTTCCCCCCCAAGTATATTTCAGATCTGTGGGAAACACTGTAAAGACACGTGTTACCATGGAAACCAAACAATGGTGTAGCTGTATTAAAGTCCGAGTGGAAACAGCCGTGTGTAAATCTGATTTTGTCAGAAATCGGGAGAAATGCGGGAGAAATATGACCCCGGGAGGAAACCGGGAGAGGGCAATGAAATCGGGAGTCTCCTGCGAAAATCGGGAGGGTTGACAAGTATGTTCTCAACTAACCATTCAGAATTGTCCTGCTGCAACCGAGATGTTTGCACCTCCACCAAAACCTCCGCTGCTTCAGGGTCAGTTTCTCGATCAAATTGATAATATGCTTGAACACATGCATTGCTCTGAGATGACATGTTTATTCCACACTCGTAATCACAGCAAACATGGTAACGTGACTCTCGCCGGATCATACCCGCCTCTTCTGCAGGGGGGCGTGGTCAGCTACTGCTCAGAATTTTCAAAGACAGGCTTGGAATAGAGCGAAAATGAGCGAAACGAGGCATGGCTAAAAAATGATCTGTTTGGTATTTTGAAAAATAAAATGTATAAATATACCTTATATAGGTATGGTCATACACTATATCATTTAAATATAGCATGATAGGTCTCCTTTGAAAAACGTATTTGGCGGCCCACTTGCAATGCCTTTGCGGGCCACTAGAGGGACGCAGCCCACAGGTTGGGAACCGCTGCATTATACCATGAATATGCTTAGCAAAAAAAACTAGATGTTGGAGTGTCATGTTTGAATAGCAGACCAACATGTCAGCCTCTCTTTTAGAACAATAATGGGAGCAGGACAGCAACCCTGCAGAGGTGTGAAGGTCACATTGTGCTCCTCCATGGCTCTTGGCAGTCTTACAAGTGTCTGGGGGTACTTTAAGGAATGAATACTAGTTTTTTGCAAATGGAATGAACACTGCAGAAGACTACTACAGCTGGTGTTGCTATAGTTATAGAGACATGTACAGAATACACTTGAGATAATGTATAGCTCTGTACAATGTTTAGTCCTGGTTTATCAAACCTTTGACCCCACTTTAATTTTCTGTAGATAAGAGAAACAGCAACTGAATAGATGCCGATGCAGAGGGAACTCTTTGTTTTACAAACACAAAGTCCCTTGATGTCCTTAAATCTAATTTCTCAGTCTGAGCCAAGACCACCCTTTAAAACGAAGGATCAACAATTGGACGAAAACCGATTTATGAGCTGTTATCACAATCTATGATAACAGTGTGTATCTAACGGAACATACGCCACCATAAGCTTACATCTTATTGTCTAGCATGGATTCAAAACTCCAAAACAACCCAAACTCATGGTTACAGACTAATGACTATGACATCATGTCCCTGAAATGAAGTCCATATTTTTATTCAATCCTTCCCAGGTTTTATTTTTTATGATGAGGTTTGATGAAAATATTAATCCAGATATATCCACTCCTTTTTTTGGCAGCCTGAGGGCAGAGCTTCAACCCCCAGAGATGTTTTAGTTGTGTGTGTCCATGTTTGGCTGGAAGGCATCACACTTCTATAGGGCTGCAATATCTGAGTCTTATCAGTTGTATCGCTGCCATTTCGTCATGAACTGGAGCGCCAAAATGTTGCTACACAACAGACGGATGCATTTATAGCTTTTCTTCAGTTTCAGTGGGAGTATGGAGCATGGGGGTGTATAAGATCTGGGCCTGTGAGCAGATGGAATGTTTCAGTCTTTCAATGTTCTCTAAAATGTCAATGCTATTGTATTTCTGCACAACATGTATCATCAAATAATATATTTTTTAAGTAAGTTTAAAAGCGGTCTTTTAGTTTGTTATACACCCTTAGTGTCACATAATCCTAAAATGTCCATCAAGATTATTGTTGATGTTTCAAACACAACTGTGTGAACTGTGTTGAGTTGCACACACAAGCATTACAGTGGATGGACCTTTTGCTAATGGGCTGTAAAACAAATCTATTTTTCTATTGAAGCTTTAGGAAGCACAACAACTTTTTTATTAATAAGGTCAAATATATATGGCAAACTCTTGTGATCTTGCAATACACGCAGCATTCATTTTACGTTGTGTTGTTTTTGAAGCTATTTATCTGAAAAACTGGGAAGATAAACCAAAATGATGTTGATCTTGTGACGAAACACATGAATCAACTGGATAACACACAGTGCAAGTTAAACTCATTTGTATATTTCTGAGGCTTAATGCATAATCACATCTGAGTTAAACAGTTCAGTTATTTGTCTCTCTTGAATGTCTATTGTGTGGTAACTTTGATTAGACTTTGAGGCTGTTAAATGTGGGAGTGGAAAGAGTCTTCACGAGTTGAGTTAATTATTAGGCGCATGTCTGCTGACTCGCACTCACATTAACAACATGTGCACACACACACAACCTGCTGTATGTGTGTACTGTGCATGCATGTGTTTGTTTTAATAAATACACGAAGAACCTACTGCAGTTTCTTTAATCGTGTAATGAATCAGAACTTTTTAACTGTTTTTAACTTTTAATTCTAACTGTCTATTTTTATATAAAAATGAACTTTACAAATGAACAGCTAGTGTCCCTATGGACCTGCAGGCTGCTGTGTAAACAGTCATATCGATGTTAAGAGTAAGATATGCTCTGTTGTGTGTGCGTATCTCACTGACATTGTTAGGAAACCCTCTAGTCACAATAACAGTCGGTGAGTATTTTAGTGAACAGCTGCCTCTATTAGAAGTGATTGTTTCGCTAAGTAAAGAGAGACCATGAGGAACGACGATAAATGCATTTATAGAAAGAGGATGCGAGAAAGATGGTGGCAAGAAATATGCATTACTTGTTAGATCTATCAACTTAGCTGGAAATTGAATTCCAAATACAATAAACCTAATATATTTTATTTTGGGATGTGAAAGAGATTGGGTAAAAAAGGACATTTGTATGTAAAACTATTTAATAAATACTGATAGCTGAGTAGTTCAGCTATCAGGCAGTCTATTAACACATAACACAGAACATCATTTAAGCAACATATATATTTATATTCCAGTTATATTTATTCACAAGAATCTGATGATTTTTTTACGTGTATTCTTTATTCCACTGGATACGCTCCAAGTGTCCTGCAGCTTTTTGTCACTTCTCTCAGCTGCTGCCACCTGCTCTCATCCAGCCCAGGCTTAATTCATCTAAAAAAAAACTAAATAAGTGTATTCCTAATACTTTTCACCACTTTGTTTGACAAGACAATACGACTCATAGAACAACCTAAATTAACTTTCTTGAGGAAAATCCTTGACTTTTGGACATATCGTGTTGTCACATTGATCAATGAACTCAACCTTCACAGGGAGGCTCACACTGTTTAACTTAACAATGTTGGGCCAAACTAACACATGTGAGTCTGATTCATCATCCCCACACATGAAAGCCATTAGCACAGCTCAGTCAGTGCCATGAGTTTAGGTTGTTTCAATACAACTTTGCTTCATAGTGGATCTGGTTTCAAAACCTCCAGCTGCCTTCAAAAGGAACTCCTGTGCTCAAGGTAACGACGTCGCAAGAACACCGCTGCTATGCACGGCATGTCAAGCCACGAGGAGAACAATTTAGCAAGCTAGAGGTAACGGAATGCAGGAACTACAAAAGGCATTATATTCTTCAACATTCCTTATGATAATATAGTGACAAAAACTCTATGACTAAAATAACAAAATATCAGCTTCACTGGCCTTGATAGAAGTATTTTTTTATTTTTTTATGTTTTATGAGTCGTAGATTATTCTCAAACAGACATGGAGAAAAGTCATTGGAAAATGCTTTGTTTTGAGGCCTTGATATGAGCAGGTGGCAGCAGCCGCTGATGTCATAAATCAGAGCTTTTAAAGGTTGTGAATACAGGATTATTTAAGTATGAATATAGTTGAAAAAGTAACTGTGGCATAAAATGCTTTGTCAGATTCTATGGCATGTTAACTTTTGATATAATCAGACATTCCTGCTTTCAATAACTGCAACTTTTTAAATAGCTTGGCTGTATTTAATAGAAGGCAAAGTTCCCCTTCAAATCAGCAGTGGCGCCAGCAGGGGGGGGGGGCAGGGGGGGCCATGGCCACCCTGATATATTTACTGGCCTATTACATTAATTAACTGTCTCGTCGATGTTTGTCTAAATTAATATGATACTATTAACAATCATATTATTCATATCAGCAGTCAATCACTGTTATGATTCACATATTCAGTGTTATTATTAAATAAACTATATTTTTTGGAGGAGTTAATGATGAATGTTCCTCAAGATGCTTGCTCACCCTCCTTCCAATTTGAAAGACAAGTAATTACGATCATCTATCAAAGGAACAGTTCAGCGTCCCACAACTTCATTGCATACAGTTACAACCTTGACTTTACATCAGAAAGAACACACATTAAAGAAGTGACTAACTGCATCAGTTAGGGTTAAAAAACGTGTATTCAGCTAAAACATATACATCGCAGCAGTTATTATCAAGTGGAAAGTCCTTACCTACTGGCCTAGTTAAATCAAAGTGGTTACTTTTTTTTGGCTGCGCAGTGAACTTTTACACACCGTCTTACTTGACTTTCTCAGGACTTTTCTCAGGTTTTTTGGGAGCAGACCCCCACAAAGAAAAATATATATTTACGCACGTAAGGTCATCATCTTAACGGTTTATTATGCTCATCGAGTCATCCGTGAGCAGAGCATCAAGTTAGCATGCTTATAACAGCTGAATGTGGCGATTACCATCTTGCTCAGCAAAACGCCTCACAAACTTATTAAGATTTAAAGCTATGGTGCATTTTGATTCAATGCTGAGTACAGCCTGAAGAACATATTGAGGATTAAAAAACTAATGTCATAACAGGACTTAGAAAAGCTTGTCCATGCTTTTATCTTTAGTAGACTCGACTACTGCAATAGTGTATTCACAGGGCTGACAAAAAAATCCATCAGAAAGCTGCAGCTGATTCAGAACGCAGCTGCACGTGTCCTCACTAACATTAAAAGAGTGGATCACATCAGTCCGGTTCTGAAATCTTTACATTTGCTTCCAGTCGGCCAAAGAATTGATTTTAAAGTACTATTGCTAGTTTTTAAATCATTACATGGTTTAGGACCAAAGTATATTGTTGAACTCCTACATAATTACGAGCCATCAAGGTGCCTCAGGTCTTCTGGGACGGGTCAGCCATCGGTTCCGAGAGTAAAAACAAAACATGGAGAGACAGCATTTAGCTATTATGCCCCGACAATCTGGAACAAACTACCCAAATCATGCACGTCCGCAGAAACACTTACTATTTTTAAATCGAGACGAAAAACATATCTCTTTGCCGCTGCTTTTAATTGAGCTGCTCATATTCGCACTACAGTATGCCTTTTAAACATGTATTGTATACCTGTGGTTAGGGATGGGTAACGAGAACCGCTACTAAGTCAATACCGGTACCTGATTGGACGGTATCGGTATACCGTTAAGCCGCTGGACAAACGGTGCTGCTATCGGTATATGTGTTACGTCTACTTCCTTAGTTTAACTTTAAACCATTCTGGTTAGTTGGGAACCCTCATCCCGTGTGATGCATCTGGTTTGAGACCCCTCTGATTGGCCACTGTAAATGCCACTCCTCATCTCTCTCAACAGCGCTCTTATTATTGTTGTGAGACTCCCGCAGGCATGGCGGACAGAGCGAAGCGATCCAAGGTCTGGGTGCACTTTTAAAAAATGTAGTGGCAATAGTGCAAGGTGCAATCTATGTACTCAATTACAGTAGTTGCTTGTAAAGGGGGTAACACACACAACTTAATGAAGCATTTGCAAACGAGACACTCATTGAATCTAAAAAGGTGCTAACGACACTGCTAGTGCTAATAGTGCTAGCGGGCTTCAGCCGGGCCGTGTGTAAATGTGACCTGAGCGAAGGCTCGCAGGCAGGTTAGCTGCTGCGCATGGGTAATATGTTTTGTTTACCTGAGTGAATTCTTGCAGGCACATCGCCTTGTCTTTTTTTAGTTTATTAACACTGACAGTGTATTAATGTGAGCTCCTACACCTATAATAATTTGGCCTTTCATTGAATGCTTTATAAACCAGTTAAACTTACAGATGTCATTGTGAATTGGAAAACTGCATTTAAATGTTGTTAAAGGTCAACGTTTCAATGTATGGTTCAACAATTGTTGGTCGTTTACTAGGAATTGACATATTTTAAGCTCAAATACGTTGCTCTATGTTTAGAGCCTTCAGACACATTTTGACGTGTTTCAGTTCAGCACATCATTTATTTTATGATGATTTAAAAGTACAATCCAGAATAATTTACGTACTCGCCTTTATCTTTTTGCAATCTTAGCCTTTTTACCAATTTCTTCATATCACAGTTTTGCATGATGTCACTGTAGGACAATGTTTTAAGGATCTCTTGTCGAGCTAGTTTGTCAGTTTGAAATGTCTGGATGAAGATGTAAAGGATTTACAAATGTTAAAAATAAATAAAATTAAATGCCTCTTTTCGTCCTCTGTCTGAGGGAAAACCCCAAAAAGCATGATAGGGCGAGCCAGGCCCCTTTAAGTTATTTTATTAGGGCCGGGACTTTAACGCGTTAATTAAGATTAATTAATTACACAAACATTAACGCGGTAAAAAAATTAACGCATTTTAATCGCACTTATTTTTGCCCTGCGGAACGTTTCTCACTGGATGAGTTTCAGGCGTACCGATTATACTGGAGCATCAACTAACGTTCATGACTTCAGACAACAACAAACCACAGTGAACAATAGTCAAACGTGAACGAAGAAGCTGATGAGACCGCTTTGGTTGGCCCCGTGGGTGGGAAATGTTGTTTTAAAAAACGCACGAATGGAAGCGTCGATAAGAGCACGGTTGTATGCAAATTATGCAAAAACGAATTCGCATATCACCGCAGCACATCAAGCGTCAAGTATCACCTCAATGCAAAACATATAGCAGCTAGCGTGGAAGCTAGCGTGGAAGCTAGCATGGAAGCTAGCCCGACTCCGAGTACAAGGACCCACACCATACTTGCCCTCAGAAATCGGGAGCATTTCAAAATGCTAAATTGGGGGGGGGGGGGGGGTGCTAGTGGATCGCCGGAGCTGTTAGATTAACATTAACATGCTTATTGTAGTTGTAAGTGCACTGCCTTGCGGCCTGTAGCACCGTCCTTGATGGAGCATACAGGACTGTCTCAGAAAATTAGAATATTGTGATAAAGTTCTTTATTTTCTGTAATGCAATTAAAAAAACAAAAATGTCATACATTCTGGATTCATTACAAATCAACTGAAATATTGCAAGCCTTTTATTATTTTAATATTGCTGATTATGGCATACAGCTTAAGAAAACTCAAATATCCTATCTCTAAATATTAGAATATCATGAAAAAGTATACTAGTAGGGTGTTCAACGAATCACTTGAATCGTCTAATTAACTCGAAACACCTGCAAGGGTTTCCTGAGCCTTGAAAAACACTCAGCTTGGTTCAGTAAACTAAATCACAAGTATGGGGAAGACTGCTGATCTGACTGCTGTCCAGAGGACCGTCATTGACACCCTCCATCAGGAGGGTAAGACACAAAAAGAAATTTCTCAAAGAGCAAGCTGTTCACAGAGTGCAGTTTCAAAGCACATCCACAAAAAGTCTGTTGGAAGGGGGAAATGTGGCAGGAAACGCTGCACAACCAAGAGAGATGACCGCAGCCTTAACAGCATTGTGAAGAAGAGTCGCTTCCAGAATTTGGGGGAGCTTCAAAGACAGTGGACTGAAGCTGGAGTCCAGGTATCAAAAGTCACTGTTCACAGACGTGTCCGGGAAATGGGCTACAATAGCCGTATTCCCATGGTCAAGCCACTTCTGAACTCAAGACAACGGAAGAGGCGTCTGACTTGGGCTAAGGAAAAGAAGCACTGGACAGTTGCACAGTGGTCCAAAGTCCTCTTTTCAGACGAAAGCAAGTTTTGTATTTCATTTGGAAGTCAAGGCGCCAGAGTCTGGAGAAAGGCTGGAGAGGAGCAAAATCCAAGTTGCTTGAAATCCAGTGTGAAGTTCCCACAGTCAGCGATGGTTTGGGGAGCCATGTCAGCTGCTGGTGTTGGTCCACTGTGTTTCATCAAGCCCAGAGTAAATGCAGCTGTGTACCAAGAGATTTTAGAGCACTACATGCTTCCGTCTGCTGAAAAGCTCTATGGAGATGAGGAATTCATTTTCCAGCATGATCTGGCACCTGCCCACAGTGCCAAAACCACCAGTAACTGGTGTACTGACCATGGCATTACTGTCCTCGATTGGCCTGCAAATTCCCCTGACCTGAACCCCACAGAGAATATGTGGGGTATTGTGAAGAAGAAGCTGAAAGACACCAGACCCAACAATGCTAATGAGCTAAAGGCCGCTATTGAAGCATCCTGGGCATCCATAACACCTCAGCAATGCCACAGGCTGATTGCCTCCATGCTACGCCGCATTGATGCAGTAATCCGTGCAAAAGGATTCCCAACCAAGTACTGAGTGCATTAATGGACATTTTCAAATGTTTGATTGTGTTTTGCTGTTATAAATCTTTTTTTTTTACTTGGTCTGAGGAACTATTCTAATTTTTTGAGATAGGATTTTTGAGTTTTCTTAAGCTGTATGCCATAATCAGCAATATTAACATAATAAAAGGCTTGCAATATTTCAGTTGATTTGTAATGAATCCAGAATGTATGACAGTTTTGTTTTTTTAATTGCATTACAGAAAATAAAGAACTTTATCACAATATTCTAATTTTCTGAGACAGTCCTGTATGTGTGGGCTGGACCTGCATTTTACAGGAAAGGAGTGAGCAGAAATTTGAGTAGTTGTCGATTCTTTTTCTGTTTTCTGTGAATATCTGCCTCACCCACTCAGACTTTGAGTTGCGCGCGCTACTAAAGAGACGTGTTACCATGGAAACCAAACAATGGTGTAGCTGTATTAAAGTCCGAGTGGAAACAGTCGTGTGTAAATCTGATTTTGTCAGAAATCGGGAGAAATGCGGGAGAAATATGACCCCAGGAGGAAACCGGGAGAGGGCAATGAAATCGGGAGTCTCCCGCGAAATCGGGAGGGTTGACAAGTATGACCCACACCCAACCCACACTCAACCAGTTGACTGGTTTCAGGGCCAGGATAACTAAGTCCACGTCTGAAAAAATAACCAGCTGACTGGATTGCACTCGACTGTAGACCACTTGGAGTGGTAGAAGATAAGGGGCTGCAAAAGGTACTACAGATTGCATCGTCTGACACAACATATGAGCTGCCATGCAGAAAGACAGTGACAAAAAGAATCCAGCAGCTTTGTGACAATGAAAAGGAAGATAAAGAGAATTTATTGGAGAAAGCCGGATGTGTTGCCCTGACTGGGGATCATTGGACCTCGGTAAGCAATTCAAATTACCTCGGTGTGACGGCACACTTTATTGACATCTTCTCACTGTTCTCAGGTCAAATAGTTATATGTGATTAAAAATGCGATTAATTTCGATTAATTAATTACAAAACCTCTAATTAATTAGATTAATTTTTTTAATCGAGTCCCGGCCCTATATTTTATTTATTTGTGTCTGCTAATGTATAAGTTATACAGTTATTTCTGCAAGAAAATTACAATACAATTACTGTTTAATTTTCACATCTTGTATTCATGTCTATAATTTTGAGCACCAAATTATTGAAAAGTATTGATAAGAGTATCAAAAAATACCGATACCGATAAGCAGTACCGGTACCGGTACCGGTATCGATAAAATCCTAACGATACCCATCCCTACCTGTGGTGTTTATTTTAATTATTTTATTATCTTTGCTTTGTAATGCCTGTTGTAAAATGCCATTATATATGTGTTTTTATTGTATTTATTCCTAAAAAGTCTTTTAATTTGTTTTGTAAAGCACTTTGAATTGTCGCATACAGAAAAGTGCTATATAAATAAACTTGCCTTGCCTTACAGCCAAACTTGACAGGCTCTTCTCTGTCATTGTAGACCGCAAATACCTCATTCCTTCCATCTACTTGGATCCGAAATGCTTCTCGTTTTGCGCTATCCCCCCGTTCAAATGAAATCGCCGCCAATCATATTTCCACGCTCGCGCCAGGGCCGGGGGAGGGATTACAAGGCTCGTGTCTTGTGCTGCATTCACTTGCACTCGGACATTAGAGATTTTCTCTCATAAATGTCCGATGAGCCACAACTTTTCTTTCAAAACAAAGCTGCCAACTGGGGTGGCAGCTGGGGTGGCAAGGCATTTTTCTGAGGTGGCAGCTGCCACCCCGTGCCACCCCGTAGAACCGCCACTGGGGCCGACCATTAGTCAAGTTTGTTTTCATAATGTTCTGTATGCTAATTAAAAAGAGGGTAACCAGTTTGTTTATAAAGTATAAATATACATTTTCAAAACAAATGGAATAGAAGCTATATGTATTACTCTCACCAGTGGCCTAATCTAAAAAAATAGAAATATGTCTCGTCACCTATTTTCTGTCTAACACTAAAAGGTGGTGTTTTTGTGTTCAATCACAGTATTTATTTACCATTTTATACCCCTTGTGTTTTTGGGTCCTGTTGAAATAAAATAGTCATGTTTTAAAACTTGATTTAATAAAGTAATGTCAATCATCTTTGATCCCAGTGTGACACAAACAGCTTTGTTCAGTCTAAAACAATTCATAACCTAGAGACATAATATAACTGAAGAACATGTTGTGTTGCTGTTGTGTATTGTATGTCTTGAGAATGCTGAACATTTTGTGCCTTACAATAAAGACACTTATTTAAATTAAGCTGTATTTATCTTTTTAAAAAGGAAAGAACAACTAGCATATATAAAAAACAAAACAATAAATCACCTAACACATGTATACATAACACAAAACAAGGTTATTTTAAATGTTGTTTGAAGTAAAATGTTAACTATCCGTATTATATTCACTTCAGATGAATAGTATCAGAAAATGTAAAATAAGAAACCAAAGTATATCAGTAGGTGATTCTCTTTGCCATTGTTTTCATCTAGTCTATACTTTTACAACAATTAAATTCTTGATTTTGGTGGGCCAACCCAAGATTTTCAGTGGCCCAATTTGGCCACCCCTATGAAAGCTTTCTGGAGGCGCCACTGCAAATCAGTTATGCAAAAGAGAAGTTGTAATATTTATTTTGAAACTGAGAAAAAGACGTCTGACTTTGGCTATCAGAGCCATGTGTGGTGTCTTAAAAGGTCTCCAATCATCCTGTTTTTCATCAATATATTATAGGTCTCGGATATATACAAAACGTGTCTCTGAAGTGTTTGGCTCAAAATACCAAAAATACATCGGAAGAGCTCGCTCGTGAACTGTCAACGGGGGGGGGGGGGGCTCGTGAAATATTTGCGACGGTGTTATGCCATGTTGTGCATGCCCACTGCACCTCGCGGGAGCGCGCCACAGCGTAAAGCATAAACTCCCAGACATTCCAATGATTTGTACGGCATAATTAGGTCGGGAAACGACATAAGGGCATAACACCGGAGCCCTGCTGCGGGGAAACTTTGGCGCTGTTCTGAGTTTGTTCTAATCCGTCAAAATGAGGGACTGCTTTCAGATATTTCCGTCATTGTCAAAAGAATTCCGTCATAGACGGAATATATTCGGTTAACGCGACCTCTAGCCCAAACTCACTTACCCGCTCATCCCAAGATTTTTCTCTTACCATCGATGGCTCCATTGTCATCCCCTCCACTCACATCCGTAACCTTGGCATCATCCTCGACCCCACCCTCACTTTCCTCCCTCACGTCAACCAGGTCACAAAACGCTTTCTTCCATTTAAAGAACATTGTACGCATCATAACCTCCCTCTCATCGACCGCTGCTGAAACTCTGATCCATGCCTGTTGTAAATTCCCCTTGTTTTCCTTGATCTGCGTCATATTGTTCGTGTTTTAGTCAGACACAGCTAAAGTAGCGCAGCTACGGGTCCTCGAGCTGTTTACACCATGGATGTATAATAAGAACTGGATACAGCGTGGAAAGCGGGGCCTCATTCATTCCAATGAGAGTTGCTCAATGGCGCATGGATGACAAAATGGCCCAACTTTTGAGAGAGTGAAACGTCACAGATTACCCAGCATGTCTGAGAAGTACCCGTATGTGCGTTCATAGAGCATGCGCAACTTTAACCAGGCCCCCCAAAAGGCTCGTTCACATCAAGCACGTCAATTTGTGTACACGTAACAGCACCGCACGTTCTGGATTGTTATGATGGATTTGATGTTAACGAATAACGAGGCGCCCGCGGCAGTTAGCAGCTAGCAGCTAGCGGCTAGCTAGTGTAATGTCCGAGCCATTCGTAATTATGCAAATGTGCACCTCAATCGTTATGTACTTTTATATTACGCTGATGTAACAGGATCTAGTGATGGTTTTGTTCAGCGTTGCCAGCTTCACTGTTGAGCTTTATGTTGTGCCCAGCATTCTCCTGTGCTCTGAAATCAAAATGTGGATAAGTATAAAACATCACCAAAATAAACACTACAATACAACTTGTTATTTGACACACACATGCATGTTCATTTGTGTGTATAAATATACAACACAGGCTATATACATACAGGGTTTCCCACACATAGACTATACTTAGACTATACGCATCACAGAATGTAAACAACACTGTATAGAGTGAACGTGTGGAGCTCACACGATAGAGAAAACACCAAGAGGAAAAAATCTAATCCATCTCATTTACCGACGAACATTTCTACTAAAAACCGGGCAAAAAGTGGGGGGAAACTATTCTGCACCCCGTGCAACTGTGTGTTGGAGCATAAGAGAAAATCGACGGTGACGACCCACTTTGATTCATTCAAACATTCGAAAATGTTTTCTGCTGCTGCGGACAAGAAAGCAAAACAACTCACGTTCACCAAGGCATCAACATCCAAAACCCTTTCGAGGGCTACAAGAAACGAAGTGAGTAGCCTACAAGATTGAAGCTGGTCAGATAACGAACGAGTAAATGAAAACAGAATGAGGCGGAGAAGTGTGTGTGTGTGTGTGTGTTTTTATAATAAAAAATATGGCAAAACGAAAACAGCCAAGCGTCACAGCTTTTGGATTCACAAGCAAAGAAGCGAAGGAGTCTAAAAATGACAACGTGAACGGAAAACAACTTTTAGTTGGCCGGCTGTAAGCGGCGTTAAGGTCGAGCTTGACAGCTCAACACCGAGGGAGCGGGCCTGCCGATGCGGAGCCTGAAGAGGCTTCAACAACGGCCACATCCGCCGGCATAGTGACACCGTCTGTATTAGTAGAAGAGTGTTTTTATAGCAATTGATCGCATCCGCGCTGCTGCGCCAGTCAACAGAGCGTACGTGTGACATATAGCAAGATGTGCTCTGAAAAATAGGGCTCCCCGAAAGCTAATGGGTAATTCGAACACTGACACAGCTCCCTCTATACAAATCAAACTGTAGACGGTGTGAAAGCACATATTGTTTTAAATAATGGTCGGAATGTGACCTGTGAGCCTTCTGAATTACCGTGGGACAGCACATTCTAAACTAAAATGTTCAAGCAATAAAGTAACATCTTATCTTATCTTAATAATATCTTCATATTAATAATAATAATAAATCATACAGTATGTGTCCGAAAGGGAGCAGGAGGAAGCAAACACAAAAATATACAAAAGATATACTGCATATTAAAGCAAACGATTGTAAAGGTAAAAGTATGAGCATAACAAATAAAGAAGTGTAATGTAAACATTTACATTATAATTATGATTATTTAATATATAAAGACTATATATTATTGAATTACAAGATTAGATATACTTTAGTTGATCTAAAATATTGATGTGTTCAAATGCTCTTCAAAACACAACTGAAAGTCCATGAAACTTGTCTTTCTGTATTTGTGGATGAAGCGCCATCTCCTGGTTAAAACCTGAAATTTAAAATCTGGCAACGCCCTCTTGGAAAATAGTGGGAGGGCTTAACATTCCTCAATACTGGTCTTAGACAGGTCGTAGGCAGGAAGCTGTAAGCTGGAGTCTGAAATGAAGTGCTACATCTGTATGACAGCGTGTTCCAGTTCCTGCCAATATCCAGCAACTTCGCACAGCCATTGAAGAGGAGTGGACCAACATTCCACAGGCCACAATCAACAACCTGATCAACTCTATGCGAAGGAGATGTGTTGCACTGCGTGAGGCAAATGGTGGTCACACCAGATACTGACTGGTTTTCGGACCCCTCCAGACCCTGAGGCTGTGCGAAGTTGCTGGATATTGGCAGGAACTTGAACACGCTGTCGTATACGCCGATCCAGAGCATCCCAAACATGCTCAATGGCTGACATGTTAGGGTTAGGGTTAGGGTTTAACCCTAGGGTTTTCGGACCCCCCCAGACCCCCCCAATAAAGAAAAACTGCACGTTTCAGAGTGGCCTTTTATTGTGGCCAGCCTAAGGCACACCTGTGCAATAATCATGCTGTCTAATCAGCATCTTGATATGCCACACCTGCGAGGTGGGATGGATCATCTCGGCAAAGGAGAAGTGCTCACTATCACAGATTTTTTTCAGATTTGTGAACAACATTTGAGAGAAATGGTTATTTTGTGTATATAGAAAATGTTTTAGATCTTTGAGTTCACCTCATGAAAAATGGGAGCAAAAAAAAAAGTGTTGCATTTATATTTTTGTTCAGTGTAATAAACAAGTTTCAGTGTTTTTTTCACATTGGAAATGGTATGTTATTGGTTATGGCCATGATTTTATGATTATTGAAATCGTATACAGTTCTGTTTAATATAGGTGTTTCCATAGATCTAGTCTCTTTATTTTCCCCTCAAAATGCACCAGATTGATGCAGTTAACTCCAAAATTAAAAAAAAAATCTTACCGGGGGAGCATGCCCCCGGACCCCCCTAGAGGATTTGAGGTCGACCCTGACTTAAAATCACATCGATAGGATTCTAAATACATTTATAAATACATTTATTTTTTTAAATAGTAACCCATTTCCATATGTTTATGTGTGGGTAGTAGTCAATAAATACACATATTGTTAAAATTCAAGAGTTTTTTTTTTCTTTTTTTGCGATCCGATTCCGATCATTTGATTTTGATAATCTGCCGATACCGATTTTTCCCTATCCGATCTTTATGCAATGCATTAAGAGAAAAAAAAGGTAACAGATAGCGGCTGGTCATCCAACGCGATGAATTCAGCTATCTTGGCTGTTCTTTTTTTGGCCTTTTCACTGTTCTGGGGCGGTTTCTCTTTCCTTTTAAAAGTCTCCGCCTTGCAAACATTGCATCTGGCTGTACAATGTTATAATACTTCCAAACTCCTGATATTTTCTCTGTCCCGATTCCCGAGTCACCAGCTGAACGTAGCCTCTCGTTAGCTTACTGCTACTATTAGACACTGCCCACTGCCCACTCTGTTGCCAGATTTGAGAGAAATAAGCAACCAGGTCTATGAAAACAAGCCCAAAAGAAGCAACACATACATGATGTTGTGTAATTTTAAACCAAAACTAAGGCCTCAGGATGACTTTGAGACGTGAACATGGTCATTTTTGTTTTGTAACATTAAATAAAATAATAAATATATTTTATTAAAAAAAAAAAAGATTCCTGATCCCCGATTTTTTTCTCCCGATTCCGATCTTTTGAAAATCAAGTGATCGGCTCCGATCCCCGATCAAGTGATCGGATAGGGACAGCTCTACCTTTAATGGTATATTGCAAGTGTAATAAGAAGCTACAGGGACGTTAATCTACGTCGGTAATATTAACTTTATTTAATACAAGATTTACATCATACAGCCCATGTATTATAATATTTTAAAAATGATGAATTACAGCAAACATGTGCAATATATCCATTATTACAGCTCCGTGGGATGGCAGTAAGGCGATATGGTCCGTTCTTATTGTGCATCCATGGGTAAAGATAAACGCATGTAGTGCTGAACACGTCACATGAACGTGCCGGGCGGCGCGGTCCCGTGGGTTAGATGCGAGTTCATAATGCAGAGGGAAATAACTCTCAGAATAACGTTATTAGCACATTTTTACAACTTGAGGAACGAATGTTTTTAATAAGGGCTATCCAAGTGTTCATACTGGGTAGTTTATTTAGTTTTTAAAAAATTATCCAACGATTTACAGACCACTCTTTCCCCATGTAAGTCAATGGGAAAAGGTGTTTCCGGGCCTGGCAACCAAACGGAAGTGTAGTACCGCCATTTGGCCACCACGAATATTTTCATCTGAGTCACGCACTTCATGGGGGCTTGGTTTACACACGTGCGTTCACGACAGGACATTATTGGGGTTGCATCGTCACATGCATAATTACCATCGTCAAAGAGAGAATGCGTTCGTGAAGAATGTGAGCATATATGCAGATCTTTAGTGTTGGTAATGTTATAACATTGTATGCTGAGTCAGTGTGTAATGAGTCTATTGATGTCCCGTTTTTAGCTGCTATGTTGTTCAGAAATGGAGCTAATGCTAGCTAGTTAGCTAAGTTAAGCTATTCAGTGATAGTGGCCGTTACTCAATCGCGAGGATGCTGGCTTGGTTGTCGCGTACTTCCAAGTCACTTCCTTCAGAAACGAAGCCAGTATGCTTCCAAGCCACGCCTTCGGAAAACTAAGAAGAATGGAACAGACTAACAAGTGTGCCACTCTCTCTAACGATTTCAACATAAACTGTACCGAAAATAAATACCTCACAATGTCTATCTAATTATGAACTTGCTTTACTTTCACGAAACACATTTTTGGTGATAACAAACAAATGTAACAAAGTAACATATTTACCAACACATGTTCTACGCCACTACATACTTACATTTAAATGTGTGCTGCGTCGGTTCAGCCATTCTCCGCAAGGGTTTTTGAAATTGGTCCGTGCGCAAAGCATTGTGGGGATTTTAAGGACGCAAAGTCTACCCATGTGCAGCCTCGAAATTTCCCCCAAACCAAGGACGCGGCCTCGTTGGAATTCCAAGTATGCTGGAGATTGGAACAGTCCTTCGGCCGCACTCGATGACGTAGTATCCTTGACATATTGGCTTGGAAGCCAGTATCCTCGAGATTGAGAAACGGCCAGTGTGTGGATGAGATGCTAACTTAGCCTTGATTAGCCATGTGTGTGTTTGCAACGTGTCTAATGTGTTCTAGCATCAATTAGTATCGCTGTTGCTAATTATTAATAACCAGAGTCTGGTTAGTTATTGTAATGTGAACCTTATTTCTATTTCTGTGTATTTTGCAGAAACCATTCATTCATTCATCTCTACTCTACATTAATTCATCTCTACTCTACATTCATTCATCTCTACTCTACATTCATTCTCATTATCATCATCCTCATCAAACCCATTCGACATCCTGTATGTGATTCCACATCAAACATTATGTATTCTGTGTTGATGATCAGAAACAAGCTAATATAAAGTCCAACGACTGTACTTCCGGTCTCCGTGTCAACTCTCTAACCGGAGTGCTGTTTTGGATGAAGCGGCTCCAACACAAACATCACAACACATAAGATTCCCCAATAATGCCTTTAGAACATCCCGACTGGATTACTGCAACAGCATACTTTTTGGATCACCTGCATTCACACTAAAAAAACTTCAATATGTCCAAAACTCAGCTGCCCGCTTGCTCACCTTCACCCGACGCTCCGACCACCGATCACCCCTATCCTCTATGACCTCCACTGGCTCCCCATCAAACACCGCATTGACTTTAAAATATTACTTTTCACTTTCAAAGCCCTCAACAACCTTGCCCCCCCCTACCTCTGTGACCTCATCCAACGACACACCCACCCGTCGCCTCAGGTCTGCTGAAGCTAACCTACTGCAGCCCATCAGCCAAAGCTCCGGACCTGGGGTGACAGGGCCTTCGCAGCTTCCTCCCCCACACTCTGGACCTCCCTCCCCAGCCACGTCAGATCCACCAACACTCTCACATCATTCAAACAATCCCTCAAAACTCACCTTTTCACTCTTACCTTCAACTCCTAATCAACTAACCCCTTGCCCTTATTCCACCTAGCTTAGCACTTTCTACTTTTGTTGTTATTTTTGTTTTACTTGCTTGTGAGCGCTTTGAGCACCTAAAGTGCTTTATAAATGTAATGTATTATTATTATTACTGTTACTATTATTATTAAAAACAGGAAAAAGTGGATTATGCATAATAGGTGACCTTTAAGTTGCTTGTTTTGTTTTAGAGGCCACATTCAATGTTTTTTTTAAAGGACTACAATAAAAATGTAATAGCCTACTTAAGTGTTGACTTTTCGTACCTGGATGTACTGCCTTTCTTTCTGTATGACAATGAGCCCTGAACCACCCAATGAGAGGCTACTTGGTGTAAAGGTGTTATGGGGGGGGGGGGGGGTCAGACTGAGTAGTAGTACAGTGGTACAGAGTAAAACTGTAACTTTCCTCCATTTTTTCCAGTTTTAGTGACCTGGGGGAGTTTTTCAACTTAATAAAACTAATACACAGATCTATCAAATGATTTTGACAAACCTATTTTAGTTTGACTATTTTGACCAGTGCAGAGACATTATAAAAGACGGAAAATAAAATGTACAAAGAATTAAAGTAATTGCACTATTTACTATATGAATAAATACACAAATACGAATAAGTGAAACACTTTATGCATTATCAACGTTTTAATTGTTTATCTGATAAAAACATTTCTAATGTGAGCTGGGGGGTGGACTTGGGGCCATGACCTCAGAAACTGCCATAACATAGTGTTGACAATGGCTGGCTCCATCCTAAAATATGTCCCGGCAGAAACCATTACGACGATACGATACACATTAGTGTAAGAGCAGTGGTGTAAAGTAACTAAGTACATGTACTTAAGAACAATTTTGAGATACTTGTACTTATTTCCACTACATTTATCTAATACCCTTTAGTTACTTTACAGATTTGTATTAAAGGTGGGCTAGGTAATTTTGGAGAAACCAGCTCGAGTGCGCTAGAATTTGAAAATACCCAGCCGGAAAAAGAGCCCCACCTCCAACACAATTTTCACCATTCCTTCACAAATTCACAAGCTACCCTGGCCTGCACTGCAGTATACAAAGTCATTAAAACTAGCTGCACCTTTACCAGCTTTGAGAACACTTTAACGATCAATCATTATAAAACATATCATATTATTCTGAAATGGACCAATTTGCACACTGACTACTTTTACTTTTGCTACATAAGGAATATTTTGATGCTTATACTTTTGAATTTTAACTTTGACTTGTAACAGAGTATTCATACACTCTGGTACTTCTCCACCTCTGTGTCAGAGTCCCTGCAGTTCAGTGACCCGCTGGGTCTGCCTCTTACCTCCGAACAGATGAGGCGAGAGGTGTGCTGGTAGAGATCCTATCAACAGCCGGGGAGCCTCCTGCCCTCCAGCCCGCTGCCGGTCCGCCTCCTCCGGGCTGCTCCCCCCGGACTCCTGGGAGCTGTAGGCTCCGCTGCTGTTGGGAATGTTTATCCCGGACTGAGGTCGGGTCCCGGGGCCTCCGGACCCCCCCGCAGACCGGGCCCTGGCTCCATGGTGCTGGCTGGTGCTGGACGAGGCTCCGGACGCACTGTAACCATGGTACCTCACCCCCCCGGTGGTGGTCCTGTTACCGTTGCTGCTGGACGTGTTGGAGGGCAGGTCCGAACCGGAGTAGGCTCTGGTCCGTCCGTTAGCAGCCGGGTTAGAGGTGGGGCTGCTCTGCTTTGCCCCCATGTTAACCCCAACCGACTTTGATATATTAAAGAGGCGCTCTATGAGCCACTGCGGGACAGTACGTCAGATTTACGCCGGGGGACAGAGGTCTCTACCGGACACACGGAACGGTTCTGTCTGGAAGCTAAGAGAAGTAGAAAAAACTCTGCGCTATGAACCCGGAGACATTATTAAACAGCAGTGAGTGGAGAGTTGAAGCAGCTGTTATAAAGCAGAAGATGTGTGTGAAACTTCAACAGCCGTCAGCAGTGTGTTCCGCCAGTAACAGCGGTGGCTGTGCGGCAGGTAACGTTAACATGGATCCCTCCTCCTCAGAGCTGCTGCCGTGGACCCGCTGCTTCCTCCTCAGTGTCCGCCCCGCCATGGCTCCCGAGCAGCCTGAAGGAGTGAAGAGCCGGGCTCCTCTCACCTCCCTGCCTAACAACACATTGCTCAAAGGAAGGATGGGATGGAGGGGAAAGCCCAGCACAATACCGTTTTATCAGCGGCACCAAGAAGACTCGCGGTGCCCAGGCTAGCTGTCAAGCTAGCTGAGGTGAGCTCACCAGCGCTTCCGCTAACAATTTTCAAAGTAAAGGCGTTGCGGTGTTTTATAGGGAGCATGACAGCTTTCCAGTTTATTAGGTCCCTCAAGACAGCTAAACACAATCTCAATAAATTCGACCTTTTGTAGTTGTCAGTTTTAAATAAGTCGTGTTACCTATGAGATTTGAATATGATTATGTCTGTCATGCTGTGCTTAGTGGTAAAACATTTTAAGGTCAAGGCCTAACCTTGAAGGAATGCAGCATTATTCATAGAAAACAATGCAGCCTGGGCTTTGGGCTCATACAATAAATGCCCCCTATTGTACCTTGTGACCCCAGTTGGGAGCTATTCTCATTGCCAGCTTTTCCAAAAAACACTACTTTGTCACATCGCTGGGCATCTAACACCGGGGCAAAAGCCTGCACCTCATTCACACCAACGGTGTTTCAAGGCCGGTTCGGAGCTGGAGCTTGAAAAGCACCGGGTTTTCCTCTTCACACCGCAGCGGAGCAGCCTCTTAGCTCCGGAATCTGGTTCGTTTCAAGCACCAAAAAATTGTCCGGCCAGAGCAAAAGAACCGCATATGTCACGCTTACGTCGAGGCGGGGGCAGGGGCAGGGGCGGGATCAACTCCTGAACAACAACAAAAAGCCGGTGTTTTATTCAGTTCGTACACAACGATGGAGAAACTTAACAAGCAGGAGTGGTCCACTGAAGAGACCAGCCACCTACTGGGAATCTGGTCTTCCAAAGAGGTACAGAGGAAGCTGGAGCACAATCGGCCATTGTTGTTGTTGTCGGTGTCAGCTGTGAGGGGTTTCCACGCGTTTTGGCTTTATGAAGCAGGCACGCAAACGGTTACGACATGAAGCAAACGATGACGCAATGACGCAGCACCAGTCGGACTCTGGGCAGTGTGAAAAGAGCCGGAGCTAAACCGAATAACCGGTTCTGAACCTGAAAAGCTTTAGCACGGAGCTTGAACCGGAGTTGCGTTGGTGTGAATGAGGCATCAGTGCTTCTTGTTTACATAGTCCTACTTACAATGCTAACTACTAAAGGCCTATCTTTACCTGGGCCGGATCTACGGGCAACCTGGGCAAGTGCCCTGGGGCCTTTGAGCAAAAGGGGGCCCTCAAAGATCATTTTGATAAATGTATTTTGTCGATAAGATGATATGGGCTTATAGTTACAGTATGTACTATTTTGAAAGTGTGCTGCTCTCGAAATATAATAATTTATTCGACGGAAAACATCTTCTTGCTTTACTGACATAGTTTATTTTTCTTCCTTTGCACATCGTGTTTTAATAATATGTCCATGTGTTTCTGTTTGGCTGGTCGATTGGTCTATTACAGAGTTTTAATTCGTTATTTACATTTTATATTGTGTATTCTTTGGATACTCTATTAATATATATCGGAAAGTACAATTGTCGTGCTGGGCTAAGCCCCCGATGTTGCTAGATCCAAAAAGCGGGGCTCGGGAGGGAATAATGGAGTGATCAATGAAGGAGCTTTTTATACTATTTTATAAAGCGGCTGTGTGCAGCATTTGCTGTAAGAATCACACACAATTATTCAATAGTGCAGATTTATTTCGGATGTGGGGCGGGGTTGGGGGGCCCTGGAGGTAATCATTCGGCCTTGATCTTTACTGTTCAGAGTGTATTTATTACCTTTTAGTAAATTAAGGGATAAGGTGTTGCAAAATTATTTAATGCAATTTGTACCACACGTTATTTCACTTTATATTTAATGGAACGATTTAACTTAATTGGAAACTTGTTTTATAAAATCTTCATATTCATTACGTGCAAACCGATCTATAAAATATATTTCCAGAAGGGATTTCCTGCTCTTATTGTGAAATCGCAAAGGTATTATGTTGGTCTGTGTGACTTGATACACTTGGACCATAGCATCAGCTGACGTCAGCAGCAGCGTCGATAACATCAGAGAGTGTCACGCTACAGCCATGGTCCTCAAACTGCTCATTCTGATGCTTTTAAGTAACACACAAACAAACAACATGCAGTATTCACCTTGTTGTGTTAGGACTAATCATACTTTTTTTGTTCAGTTCGTGCAGTGACACCCACCAGATAATGTCCACAGATATTGTATAGAATACCATGATAACTCACTAAGAGATTCAAACAGCTTTGTACATAATACATATTATTAATAGTGAACTTTATTTTATAGCACTATTCATTGATAGATGTAGTGCTTTCACATAAAGCTAAACACATTTAATATACACAAAAAATAAAATTAATTATAAATCAGCTTATATGCATACGTATATGAGCGTTTTTCTAACGTTTTTAAAGTGTTATAAACGACCAGACACAGAGGCTTTCTGTCAACAGCACAGAGCTGCTGTGGAAGGTGTCTCACCCTCACTGTGTTAATCCATCTAATCCCCTCTGTCTGGAAATAGGTTATCTGTCCAGTGTTGACCACAACAACATCCTTCACCACCTGAACAGCCACATGCAGCAAACCACCATAACATTAACCTCAAAGGCCTGTGTCTGTCTGAATGAGCTTCAGTGTGGGAGCATTATTTAGGTTTCAATGGTGAGTGGACTTTAAGCTTCTAAAACTGCATTGAGATGAGGTAAAGATTTCCCAATTTGGGATCAATAAAGTACATCATCTCAGCCCGAAGGGAAGTACTCTGTATTTGTAACAGACCCCCTGAAATGCGAACCTCAGATATTTCCTGTGTGGATAATATACTGGGATATGGAAATACGCATCTTTCAGGTCGACTGATGTAAACCAGTCGTTTTGTCGCACGAGACGCAGCAGAGATGTGTGAGTGAGCATTCTGAATTTGTATCTTTTTAGATACGCGTTCAGAGGCCTCAAATCTAGTATTGGCCGAATTCCGTTCCCTCCCCGTTTGGGAACGAGGAAATAGCCTACTTGGAATAAAAGCCGCTCTGACTCCGCTCGGCGGGTATTATAGATATAGCCTTCTTTTCTAGAAGCGAGAGGATCTCTCTTTCTAGAATGTGGGCTGACTCCCCTCGGGCCTGTGAATACAGAACGCCCGAGAAGCGAGGGGGGGTGACAGCGAATTGGAGTCTGTAGCCCCGTGTAACTGTCTTGAACACCCAAGCAGACGTTGTGAGCATCTTCCACTGTTCGCTCCTTAGAGCCAGCGGCGATGTCACGTCTTTTGCCCTCTGAGTCTCTATTTGTTGTGTTATGGGGCCCTCTAGTGTCTGAACACGGTGGTACCCCGATTTGACAGTCCCCACCGACACTGCGCATGCGCGGGACGCAGGTGCCTTCACAACCCCAGCCGGCACTGCGCCTGCACGTGACGGTGGTGGCCTCACAGCCCCAGTCGTCACTGCGTGTGCGCGTGGCGGCGGTGTCTTCACAGACCCGTTCATTGTCCGCCTTTTGAGAGAGGCCGTAGCTGCTCTCAAAAGGGGAACAAATGGCGGGCTGTTTATTGATTTTATTGTTTTTATTGTTTTTTCTTTCATTTTTTTGAGCTGCGCCCTCGGCCTGAGGCCTGGATGCGTCAGCGGAAAATGCTTTATCCGAGAAAACAGAACAATATTGTGACGTGTTTTGGTGCACATGAGGATGGCGTTGAGGCATCTCTCGAGGCAGCGGGAACACATCTGGAGCTGGGGAACCTTCCAGCTCCGTCACCGAGGGAAGAAGAGGAGGCTGTCAGGCCGCCCGCTTCTTCTTTCTCGACTGCTGGCCGAAATTCTGGGTTGGCTGCGTCTGGGCTGCAGCTGGAACCGGAGATTTTCTGGGCCAACTCGCCTTCCTCTCCTGCGTGGGCTGGGGACTCGGGGCGGGCTGTGACCTCTGCTGTTTGGGTACTTTAAACCGAGCAGCTGAGGTAGCTTGGGCGAAGGACTGCCGCTGGACCCTTCGAGGAAGACAGAGGTGGAGGGCCTCGTCTTCCTTCTTCTTGGACTCGCATCTCTGCTGCATAGAAGCGAGCGCAGATCCAAAAATCCCCCCGGGAACGATGGGCATGTCCAGCACATCTTCTCTTTGCCGGTCTGGGAAGGTGGTGAGTTTGAGCCATCTAGCTCTTTCCTGCACCACCATAATTCCCATTGCCTTGCCCGTGGCCTGGACGGCACAGCGTTGAAAGCGGAGACAGATGTCCGTGATCACGGCTATCTCGTCCAGTACTGCCGGTCAAGGATTACTTGACATTTCCTCGCAGAGCTCCGCTTGGTAAGCGGTTAGCAGCGAGGAAATGTTCAAAGCCCTGGCGGACAATGCTGCGGCTCTGTAGGACCTTTCAGTCATGGTTGACTGGAACCGGTCCGCCTTTGCCGGCAGCGTGGGGTTCCTGCTTGGTGTAGTCGCCATCCTCGGGAGGGGGTGAGCTGCCACCAGCGGTTCCATCGGCGGTATGCGGAGCAGGCCGAGCCTCTCCATACCGTCGCAGTCTAGGGAGGAGGCACCCTGGATTGGGGCCTTGTTGCTGAAGGGCCGGTCTCTCCACGAGACCGACACCTCATCCAACATCTCCGGGAAGACCGGAAGGAGTTGCCTCTTTGTCCTCGTTGCTTGGGGCAAATGTTTCCCCTCGTAATGGCACCTGGAGGTCTCCTTGGCCATTTCAGGCCATGGGATGTCTAGTCTGGCGGCGGCACGCTGACACACGGCCTTGCAGGTCCATACTCAGACAGGGCTATGCTGGTGTGCTATCGCCCGGGAGAGCTGCCATCGCTCCCGGCGTTGCTGCCTGAGCCGATGACATGAAGACGTTGTCTTCCTGCTCATCAGAGTCGGACAGGAGGAATCCAGAGGCATCCTCTTCGTCCTCCGTATAGTCCAACTCCAGGACATCTTCTGCGGGCGAGACCATGGTGAGGTCCAGCCGGGAGCCCCAGCTTGGTATAGCGTGGGGCCCCGCTCGCACGTCCCTCGCTGCCACCGAGTCCCAGTCTGACATGGCGCGGGACTCCGGTTCTGCAGCTGCCACTACTGATGAGCCCCAGACCGACACAGTGCAGGGCTCCATCTCTGTGGCGGACGCCCTCGTGTCCTGATTTCCGTCCGGTAAATCAGAGGACATGAGGGAGTCCTGACCCGACAAGCTAGCTTGGCAAGCTAGCCGTCGGCGGAGGCTCTTCACGGTGAAATGGGCACAATACCCGCATGAGCCGGGGTGGTCGATAGCCTCCTGGGCATGTTGCAGCCCGAGGCAGGACAAGCAGACCTGGTGTGCGTCTGTGTCCGAAATCTTCAACCCGCAGCCGCAGAGCCGAGCCTCCGATTCCCTGGCTCCTCTGGTGTGAGGGAGAGACGTGTCCATCTTGTTCGCCATTATGGCGACGTGGGAAGGACGCGCTCGTAGCAGGTGCGTTGTCGAGAAAAAAATCCTCTCCAACCTGTCGTTAATCCGGAGAAAAGACGACGGTGTAGGATTTATTCCCGAAGAATTTTAACTGGTATGTTAATATTCTTTCTTAGTCCTATTCTTCTCTGGTGTGAGAAGAAAGAAAAAAGCGTCCTCGCTATCGTGGTGTCGGTAGCGAGGAAGGTAAGCTAGCAACAGGTGCGCTGCAGGGCACTATCTGCTAGCTTTAATCAAAACCTTACCTTTTCGATTTCCGGAAAAAAAAAAAAAAAAGTGAGGTTGAGTGTGCTACTAACTGGTATGTTAGCACCGACAGTCTTCTTGCAGAAGTATATATAAAAGTAGCCGGCGAGCGCCCGTCGACCGAAGTTAGCTTGGTTAGCTTGGTTCCGTCTGTGGACTGTGTGAGCTAGCCCGGCTACCAATATAGAGATGTGCTCTGAAGCGAGAAGAGGTGTTTGAATGACGCATGCGTCGTAGCGCAAGCTACTTATAGGGGGTGGATTCCCTGACGCTGACGTCAAGATCACCTGTCAATCAGGATTGGCGTAATGAGATTGATGCTTCTGTTTGCTCCGCGGATGAGGCGCATCCCATAGTGAGACATTGAACGGAGTGTTACGAATGAGAACACAATACTGCACCATGATTACAAATGGTGAAATACAATGTAAAACTGCCGAAAAATACCAGCTCACTAAAACACAACCGCTCAACTCAACGCAACTACTAACTATACCCGCGGTCAGAGAGCGGAGATGTTTACCCTTTGTGATGTAATATGACGCGTTTGAAGTATAACCTTAAAAAAAAGCCGTTTTTAAGAGCAGAGCTCAAAATTGCTCTTTTCCCTCTGAATTCCTGCCCTTATGTCTCGTAAAACATATCAAATCCTACATTCAGTTTTTTAATTGTAATTTTCAAGCAAGTTTAAGCATAAATGTAGAAAAAAAAAAAACCTGCAAGATGCTCTTTAAGAGGTTTGGCAGAGCACTATGATAGGCTCTTGGGAATAGAGCGAAGTGATTGGTTAAACTGGAGAGTGACGCCCCCAATCACTTATTGAGAGTAGTTACATGGGAATAGTAAATGAAGAGTAAAGACGGTCTTCCTGGTTGAATTTACGCTGAGCTTCATGTGGGATTCTCCACAACAAAATCCCCAAACTGTATTGTAAAACTGACCTGGCACCATAGACTGTATACATCAGGGGTGGGGAACCTTTTTCCTTTCAAGGGCCATTTCAATTTTTACAACATCCTCTGAGGGCCTTACAAATAATTGAACTCAACATCTGCAAAAAATAAATAAAATCAGCGCTATCATTTTGCCTTTCTTTCATAGTGTGCAAGGAAAAAGCAACCTGTTATTCCAGATATCTTTCTGTTTCTGTTTCCAGGAATTTAATGAACACTTCAATGCAACAAACTGGATCATAACATTTTAGCCAATTAAACTGTGTTACATGATCTTATTGTTTTCATGCTCTCTATTTTAAATAATTATATTCCTTCCTTCCTTGTTGTTTTTAGATTCACTGATATAAAGCACGTTGACGTCTGACACAACATGAGAGGTGCAATATAAATAAAGTTATTATTATTATTGTAGGAACCAGTTTAAGTTGATCTATTATATTATTATTTTTAGCTTCATAATGCAATACTATTTTTGGAAACTTGGTGGCAGTGATTAGCTGCACAGGGGTGTATAAATGGGGTCATAGGTGACCAGACAGGGAAGGGCTCAGGTAGAGAGAGCACATCATTGCCATTACGATTATTATTATTATCTCACCTAATGCGAAGGCTGGAACTGCTTCTCTTTTGCGAGGCGTCTGATTTCAGATGGAAGTGATGAAGATGCTACTCGCAGCTGGTTTTCCAGGTTTAGGTCAGTCAGTCTTGAGCGTAACCTGGTCTTGGCAAGGCTCAGCTTCTAAAAGAACGGCTCACAGCGGTAAGTTGTCCCAAACAGTGATGTGAACTTCAGTGCATGTCTCCTTAGAATGGGAAAATCCTCAGCCCCCACACTCAGTTTGTAGAACTCAAGCAAAGGGAGGTTGTTGTACCTAGCTTTGAGCTCATTGTTGCTTTGCGGCTCAATGATTTCCAGCTGTAGGTTTTCAGGCACATCAGCTGGTTCCACATTGAACGGTGTTGCAAAAATATTCAGTTCCTTCTGGTAACGGTTCACGTCCTAGAGCCTCTCTCTGAAGGCCTGATGTAGTTTTTCACACTCACCAGCATACCCAGAGGTCACAGCAGGCTTTTGTTCTTGCAGAGTGGGAAAGTGCACAGTGTTTCCCTTCTCCAGTTGCAATTGCCACAGCTTTAGTTTAGCTTCAAATGATTTCACATTTGAAAGCAGAGATCTGAAAAGCGTTGTGTAGTCGACCTTCTGCGGGCCTCCAACAGCTTTCTTCAAAAGAAAAGGAACATTTTAGGTTAACATTATCTAAATGATTCTGTTTTGCTCCTCATTCTAACCATTTCTCAAATCCAGCCTGAGTATAAAAGTCTGAGAAGTGAAGTAAACATCCTTCAATTTGTAGCAGTCAACTGAAATTACTACAGAGAGCAGAAACCCCATAATGAAATTCATCAATGGTACACCACTGGAGAAATCCCCAAGGCTACACACAAGTACTTGTAGTATCTCATGGGCCCATAGAGAGAAAATGTGCATGTATCACTGCTGCACACCACTGGGTGGGAGTGTTGCTTTAATTAATTCAGCTCAGGCTATGACAAAAGAGACAACACTATGAGCAGCTCCGTCCGGACACATAGTGTTGCAACAAACCCAAACAGGAAAGATCAGAGTTGTAAACCTTCTGCAAGCTTTTCTGTTTTTGTTTAACTGTTAATGCTGCTGCTGATCTGATATCAGTTCTACACAGTATAGCCAGCAGAGAATGGGACTGTGCTGTGATCTTTGGTTGGAAGTGTTACTGTGTGGATACTTTACTCAACGTGAAATTGAAAGGGTGAGTCATACACAGTATTCTACCTCTAACCCAATGGACTTAATTATAGTCATTATTATAATTAACATAATTACAACATACACAAACTTAACATCATTGGCCACAATAGAATATGGAATGGATAGTAAATCTCCACCAGTACAACAAACCTGAAAGTTCCTGCTAGGTGGATAATTAAAATATGACGCATGGTTAAATGAAGAGCAGGGTTCTCACACTCAGATCAGGAATACATTTAAACTATATAGGCTACCTGTATTCTGGAGCTTCCCTTCAACTCCTTTTTTATTACATTTCCACTTTTGATGAATGTCTGTCATCCAGGTCAAACCTTTCTTCCTTGATCAGAAAAGACACTTTTAAGAAGGCCAAAAGTATTATGTGAAATAAATAACTATTTAGAAATGTTTTTATTCTATAAATAAACCAGAAAATTGATAAATTACACAACAATAATTTGTAAAAAATCATCAAACTGAATTCATTATTGTCAAATGTTGTTTAATTATTATTTAGTTTACAATGGTAATGCAAAATACAAAAGCTTTATAGGAGTTAGCTACAAGGCTAAATAGAAAGGCCAGGATTTGTCTTTTTCTCAGTTTCAAAGTTTAGAAGCCATGTTCACGACAGCGGACACCTTCTCAGTTCAGCATGACCTGTGCTGTGTTTCATCTGAAGATGTTCAGAGAAACACCGCTCTGAAGGTGTGTCTCTGTGGCTGCTAGCCAACAGGAGCTGGCTGACAATGCTAACACTGACTGTTAAATTTGACGCTAATAACCTGCTAACAAGCTGGCCAAGTCCAAAAGGCTTCAATAACAAGATATAACAAGAATGAAAAGGATTATAAGGCATTTTATTATCTTAGTCTGATTCTTTCTTCACTGAAAAACTGAAATGTTGACATTAATTAAATGTATTGTGAGAACAGATTTCCCATAACATCAGTTATCTCTGTAAGTTAAAATCACAAACAGTAATCCTCAATTAACTGCTCCAACCGGAGAGCGTAAATCCACCAAGACCAATGGTGCATTCATGTGCTCCTCAAATGATCCCATCTCCCCAGTCCTGGCATATGCTAGGTCCTGCCACGAGGTTTCATGAGAATACAGAAAGTAGTGTTTGTCAGTAATCTTGCTGACAGACAAACAAACAAACAGACGCATAACAAACTGAGCCAAATAAATAACCTGCATTATCTGGGTAGGAGAACAAAATGGTCTTTCATAGTTTCAGTGATCCTAAAGGCCTGTATCTTTTGAAAAACATCCTTAACACCAGCCACACCTCTGATTGGTTTAAAGAAATGCAAACAAGCGTGAGTGTTTTTTTACTAGCAGTATATGTTGAGTCTATGTCGTACAGTGCTGTGATTATATAGGTCATAAAATATTATTTTTATTATGAATATTATTCAGTTCAATTATTCAGTTAAAAGGTCTGTGGATTATCTTGAGTTCCCCACTCATGATTGCTCCGAAATGTTTTAACTTGTTGGCGTCACAAGCCCAATGCCATCCATCACCATCATACTGAAGAGAAGGAAGACACCTCCAACACTCTGCAGCTTACACCTAGGCAATATACCGAGAAATATCTCTGCAGGTGAAAAGAACAACTATGATTTGGTAGTTGGGTTGGGGTTGTTTAGAATCATAAACTTGCTATGCAAATGAAACCCCACTGAAATCCCTTAAATCCAGCTTTAATTTAATTAAAACATTTCAGCAGAC